>NC_046378.1:8804069-9104069 GCF_011125445.2 Fundulus heteroclitus | reverse complement strand
ACAGAAAAGATCAGTTAGAAGAGAGGTGTTATTTATCTCTATGATATCATATTTGGAAATGGGAGATTCTTCTGTGGAATGAAAGGGTAAGAAAACGTGTCTTCCAGGTCAGCATCTGGGTTTAATTTGTGGACATAGTGTGTATTCAGAATTTCACAGTCCCAAGTCGCAAAATCGAATAGAACGGCAAAATCAACTCATGGCGAAATTCTTGGAAGTGAGCCAAGTTGTAATCAGTAAATTAAAATATGCATTTATAACAGGCTTGTTTGTCAGATTCATTTTGAAAAAAAAAAAAATGAATCTGAAATGAATGAAAAAAACCTTTAAACCTCCTGTTCATTACGCTTCCATTTCTGCATGAAAATTGTTGCTTTTTCATTGGTCTGATGCACTATCCCACTCTTATAGGGTAACTCACAACCAAATCAACTCTATCAACAAAAAAGAGAACACGGAATGCCTAGAAGCCTTGTATTTGGCAGTACATCGCCATCGCTATAACTGTATAAGTATTTTTTTTTTTTGGTTATTATCAAGAAAACCATGGAAAATTGTTCAATATCAGCTTTTAAATTAAACTCCTTCGTCACCATTGTATTTCTCCAAGCAACTGTACTTATAGTTGTACTGGCAATTGAAATGGAACAGGAAATCGAAGAAAACAAGGGTGGTCTAATATTTTTTCTTCCATTAGTGTATATAATGACATAAATTTCAACACAACATTGCTAAAGCAGTCAGTTCTCATTTCTTAACAAAAAAGCAACAACAAAGCACACATCAGCAGCCACTCGTTTTACTCTGTCTCCCTCTTACTTTACTTCATGTCACAGTTCAACATCAGTTTCTGCAGAAGGTGAAGCCACAACGAATACAATATACTGCATGTGTAATGTTTGCCTGTTTAGCAGATTTTCCTTCTTTTTTTTTCTCACGTTTTCTGCACAATTATTTTTTTCTATTGGTTTTACTTTAGGGCGTTCTCTGTCTTCTGGTTTGTTCTGGTAATAATTATTTGTGCTGTGTTTATATTGAGCACTGCATAATACATAGTTGCAAAAAGTGTAGCTCTTTCAGACTCTGCCTTGCTGCTCCTCCTGTTTAGTGAGTGCTTCTCCTGCTGCTCATAGACTGCGGCTGTGTGAGATGTGCGAGATGTGTGCGGTCGGCCATAGTGACCTTTGCCGCCTCCAAAAACAGGTGCGTGCAAGTGCGATTCTGGCACAAATCATCGTGCGAGAGGACAGACACAGCAAGTATAAAGCAGGTGGAAGAGATCTGATTGGAACAACCTAATGTCAGCAAATGATAAATTTAGACGTCTAGAAGAAATCAGTCTGTTAATTGGCCGATTTTCAGCTGGCGGAACCTCAAAAATCTGATGCTTCTGTTCAGTGAACACACCGTGGAAATCACAACCAGTTCAAAGTAACAAACAACACCCTTTAGTGTGGAAGCTTTCACTGAGTGAAGAATGCTCAAAGTTATCCTGTTTCAGTATCTGTGAGAGGTTTATAATGATGTAGAAACAGGCACAGAAAAATAAGCAGCTATCAGAATGGAAACAACCTTTTCTATAACTTGTAAGCCATGACTGCTGTTCCTTCAGGCTGTGAGACAGTGAGGCAGAGCAGGAGACAAAAGTCGCTCTGTTTAAACTTTTGCTTTCATTTTCTGTCATTCATGGAACATGGATATGGAAATGAAAGTATATCAACACAGAGACAGCTGTGCAAATAATGTAGCCACATTAACTGCTATTATGCAACAATAACGGTGTATTTAAATGTAGACTCTGTAACCGTGGTGTCTTGTTTTTAAAAAAAAAACTAACGCTATTTTAAAGCAACAGCAGGCACACACTCTTACACACATCACCTTTATTTTATATTTAAATGACTGTTCACAGCGGGCGTGCAAGGTAGGCATATAGTACGTGGATGTATGAAGGCTATTTTAATGCCTTGGTTTGATGTGTTGGTTGTTTGTTGGTGGAATATTTGTGGTCTGGTGTAGTTTATTATTGAGCAGCACCTGTTTCCTGTGGTGTAATGTGCAATTTGTGTATTTCATGTTATTGTATTGTAGTTTTTTATGGTGGTAATTTTATCTCTTCTTTTAGCACATCTGGTCCAAGACAAATGTTCCCTATGGGGACAATAAAGTATTATCTGATCTAATCTAATCTAATCTAATCTAATCTAATCTAATCTAATCTAATCTAATCTAATTTAAACTACCATTTTTCTAAGAGAAAACTATCTAACATTAGTGTCAGTAGGTCAAAATATTTGGATTCAAATTCTGATTTGTCCTTCTGTACGTAGAATGGAAAAAGATATGTTGTGATTTTATTGCTAATTGCGATGATAATACCCAGAATGGTTATTAAACATAAGAATTAGAAAATCTCCGGGATTCTGACATACAACTACACAGAGTTTATTTAATGCGCAACATTCTTCTCATTTCCAGATCTCGGATCCGACCTCTGAGATAAATGAAACAGATCATTAATGCAGTTAAACAAAGAGAACTTGCAAACAATACAAGCAGCTCAAGCGTGTGCTCTGTGTTTAACACACAGTGGTCTCCACATTTACTGACAGTCCACGTAAGGATGTATTAAAAAAAAATCGGTATAGATAGATCGGTTAGAGCAGTGGCAACATCTCAGATAGAACAATTTGATGCAGTTCTGTTTAAAGATTGTTTTTACCTCCCATATCATGTTCACTGTGCATAGTGGTAAAATGAATGTAGGCCTCCTTTCAGCCTCATTTTCCCAGAGTTTTAAACTTTTTTTATCAATTATTCTGTAGATTCGGGTAGGTTTGGCCAAGTTTCTGCGAGACACAAACACATTTCCTGAATGGGATGTTCACTTGCCTTTCCCATAGAAAGGGGCATCTGTCTCAACTCATACCACCAAAGGAAACAGGAACTAACAGGTTACTGATTCCAGATTCACAGACAGTTTAATCAATTAAACCGGACAGTATACAGGAAAATGCTTTTGTTACATTTTGCTTTTAAACTGAAATTGCTTCGGATGTCGCTAATTGACGCTCTGGTGATTTTTTAAAAAAAATACAAATAAAAATTATTTAATGTACAGTTTTAGCATCTTACTTAAAGTTTCAATATTTACACATTTCGCTCGCAGTGTGAGGTTAGGGTCCTTCAATAAAAGATTGTTTTATTTAAAGGCTTTTGGTGAATATAAATGTGGAGAATGGTGGGCTTGTGATATTTCAAATGGATATCATTTCAACTGTCAATTTAGATATACATTAGCAACAAGATACAGCATCCCCATTTCAGTTAAGTACATAATAGCTAATGCACGGACATTAATGGTCAGCTAAATTTCATAAATACCATTCCACTGTTAAATAATCTCAGACATAACTGAGGGTTGTTTAAAATAAGCCTTACTCAGCAGTTTCTGCAAGTTAATGATTTCAAAGAACCGTTTCTTTATACTCCGAGTGTTTGCAAGCCCATAAAAGCAAATTATTTCCCACCACCAGCCGATTTGGAGCAAAATACACATCGTGCACCTGTCGCCGCGGTGAAACAAAAGCAAAAACAGAGATGAAAGTAATCCGCCAGGCAAATATTTAAGATGCAACCCCGTGATCCTCGTGTACAAACACACAAACCTGACTAGCATGAGAGATTTTCACTCACAAAGTCCCACCAGGAGGCCAGTTGCAAAGCGGGATTCTTGCTGATTACAAACAATATGAGACATCTCAGGCTAGCAGGCTGCTATCCTGCTTCTCTCAGCAGGGCGAATATTATTATCTTGCTCCTTCTCACTTTATTCCGCAGTGCCTTTCGCACTCAGGTGTTTAGTTTTCTCCCTGCATCCGAGCCGCCGCTTAAACAGGAGCCTGCCGGATCATCTGCATTCTGTCCTCTCACCCGGGTTCACCCCTGACAGCTACAAATTACACGAGGAGCAAGAGCACGGCATTCTGGGCCCTCCCTGGCCCTCTTACACCTCCCATGTTAAGCTGATTGAAATTAAAGGAATGGTCAATTTGTAAAAAAAAACACATACCAACTGTAACAAGTGATAATGTTTCTGCCCCTTCACAGAGCAATTGACCAACTTTTAAAATACATCGCAGCGTGCGGAAACACACCCCACGTCTCGTGGCGTCATCCGTCAACTTGTGCAGCAGCGGACACAGAGATGGGAGCGCTGCGTGAGCATGAAACACGAGCCTCGGACCCAGAAATCCATATCCATTATCGTTGCATGCATGCTTTTCATTTGCCGCGGAACCATATTGATCTCCCTCCCATTTCCCAGCTTTAAACAAGGTGTAAAAGCATGGTTTCTCTCTCGCTGCTGTTACATTCATCATAATTGAGATCATATGTGGACAGACTATCAGGTGGTGATAAACACCAACGCTGCATTCGTGCACCGTGGGGGTCGCTAACTTGTGAGAACAAGAGTGAAGTTGTGACATCAGCTATCATTACTCTGATTGTCCTCCTCTCGTCTTGACTTCATGTGGACACACTTTTCCTTTTTTTTTTTATGTAGAGCTCAGCAAAATGTAAAGCTACTGTGATCGATTTTTAACACCTAAAAATTTGACACATTAAATTTCATCAAGCCTCAGTTGAAGTAAATCCTCCTAATGTTGGTTTTTTTTTTTTCCAGACGTGAAAGTGTTTTAAATTCGCTTCACAAATGGGCCAGAACACATGTGAAGACATCAAGATTAATGGCACACTCGGCCTGTGCTCCTATCTTTCTTTCTCTCTCTCTCACACACACACACACACACACACACACACACACACACACACACACACACACACACACACACGTCCTAGTTTAAATACAAAGTAAGGACCGTACCTTGACTTCCGTTGACTTCAATTCATTTCCAATCATAACTCTCTAGCCCAGATAAAAAGTGAGGACCAAAGAAAAAGGTCCTCACTTTACTAGTAAACTGAAGAAAAATGTTCTCACTCAGCTGCAAGTACAAGTACCCCCCCCCCACACACACACACACACTTTTTGCTGTTAATTGAAATGTCAGCCTCACAGGAATTGTGTAGAACAGCCTAAAAAAGTAAACTAAGGGCTCCCCTCTGTAAAATCTCCATCTATTTGGGGAAATCTAGAAGGCCTGATTGATTGACTCTCGCCGTGTTGTTGAAAACCTTCTGATCAGACAATAAAACAAATTACTTTTTCGCTTGCACGTTAAAGCCTGTCACCTCCCCACGCCTGTTGTAGCACAAGGTTTGCCCAGACACATCCCTGTTCTCTTTGTCCGCTGTGTAGAAAACTCCTGACACCGCCGCTGCCAGATTTCTCAGAGTTGTAACTCTCCTTCACCCCCCCTCCCCCCCAGTCTGTGACAGATGACTCACTCCCAAGTGTCCTGGAGTGTGCAGACCAGATTTGAGTGACACAATCACAAAGCAGTCAATTTAATATACCTCCTCTGAGTACCCCTTTGTTTGATCAGTTTCCATGAAGCAAAATTCAAGTCACTGCAATTTGGTGCAGTTTATTCAAAAGTAAAAAAAAAAAAAAAAAAACTCACGATGGACACGTTCTCATAAACATGTTAAGGTTTTAAAGAGGCACTTTGTTCACAATGTGGACTGATTATAAAACATACAAATTTAAAGATTCTTAAAAACTCTCTCTTTTTGCTCTCTCTCTTTTTCTTCATAGTAGGTACACCTGGTCTGGCGTTCTGTTAACTGTGACATCATCCAGAGAAGACGGCTCACCCGCTACTACCATCTAATGTAGAACAGATTACTAGATCAATGTGTGCTTCTGTGCTTTTTTGTCTCTCTTGTTGTGTCTCTGCTCTGTCTTCTGTAACCCCAGTCGGTCGAGGCAGATGACCGTTCATACTGAGCCCGGTTCTGCCGGAGGTTTTTCTTCCCGTTAATGGGGAGTTTTTCTTCCCACTGTCGCTTCATGCTTGCTCAGTATGAGGGATTGCTGCAAAGCCATGTACAATGCAGACGACTCTCCCTGTGGCTCTACGGTTCCCCAGGAGTGAATGCTGCTTGTCGGGACTTTGATGCAATCAACTGGTTTCCTTATATAGGACATTTTTGACCAATCTGTATAATCTGACCCAATCTGTATAATATGATTGAACTTGACTTTGTAAAGTGCCTTGAGATGACATGTTTCATGATTTGGCGCTATATAAATAAAATTGAATTGAATTGAATTGAAAAACCAAAGTTTGGAGCAAAGGTCTGAATTTATTGTTGATTTTCTCTGATCAGTCACAATTATACACACACAGGCTCAAATATCTATATGTGCATCCATTAACACTTAGTTAAATGTCTGTTAGACCTGGACAACATGCAAACATCATCAAGCCTCTGGCATCTTTCTGGCTGGATGTCTGACTAGCCTCCTTGGCATAATTGAGAGAACGGACTTAAACCTCAACCACTTTCAAAAGTGTTTAGGTCAGAGCTTTGGGAAGGCCTTTAGCCCAATGTTAACATTAGTCTGCTTTACAGATTCAAATATCCTCTTAATTTAATGTAATTGTTCTGATGAAACACCAAGATTTTTGTAAATCACAACCATCTGACTCCGACTGTCACCCTCCAGCGAGAGCAAACCGGTTGGGGAGAGGCAATTCAGGAAAGTCTGCCATGAGCCGGAGCATGCGAGAGCTGTGATGCTGAGTTTCTGACAACAAATTAGATTTCTGAGTTTACATATCAAACGGGCCCAATTCACATCCAATCATCTGATCTGCACTTCAGTCTAATCCAAATTATAACATTGCAACCAAGTTTAGAAATGCCATAATGACAACACACAAATAGGATTTTGTTTTTCGGGTGCTTTATGGTTTAAGCTCTTGTTTATGTGGCACGATTGCTGACTTCTGCGGAGGAAAATAACAGGATGTAATATATAACAGCAATTGTCAACATCAATGTTAAAAATTGGTTAGCAGACATCATAATTTCTTCCTTTAAGCCCTGCATTGAGATTTTTTTTTTTCCAGTCACCCTCCTCTGCAGCTCAGACGAGCTCCACATTAAACGGGGCACCCTGCGCCGTTTATCCTCTTACAGTGATCCTGGCGAGGTGTAAAGGTTTTAATTAGTTAACCATTGCCTTTTTTTTGAAATATCAGTGCATCTGCCATTTCCCAGCGAGCCAACCGGCGGCGGCAGCTCTACAAAATAAAGTCTCCTAGCAGGGCTGACGGTCAGCCGCAATCTAACTGTGACATGCTTTATCACTAACCGCGCTTCAAAATGCTCTTTCATGCCCATCTGTTTGTTCGCCGCCCGCCCGCTACACACAGCCCTTATCTTGTTTGTCTTTGACGAGAAAAGAGCTTTTCTTAGCAGTGATTGTTCAGCAGTAAGTACTCGGCTTGTCAGATCCCATCACGGGCGTTTGATTTGAGCCGCATCGACCCTGATTGCAGTGGTGGGCAAAGCGGCCCCATTCAGATAGAAAGAGGACGCGTCTCTGTTTTTTTTTTTTTTGTTTTTTTTTCCTTCTTTTTTTTTCTGCCAAAACTGCAGCCTTCGGGTCTCTTTCGTTGGCTCTATGAATATGAGCGTGTCAATGCAGTCACTGCAGACAGCTGCATATGCCCCTGTGGCTCGGTTCCTGCCCGACTGAATCGATTCAGGCTCTGTTTATCTCATTAGCTTGTAGCATGTCATAAATCACACAATGACATTTTGTTTCAGGCCTGCAGCCTGCTGTGTAATAGAACTCAAATCCCCCCCCCTAGATGCGAACATTATTCTGTCTACAGTTCTGCTTAGTGATGAACGCTGAGCTGATCGTAACCAAGCGCGGCCTCTTGGCATACATCCAGCCGATGCTGTTTCGCCCTCGTGATTTCTGGGTCCTCTGAGGCTGGAGACCGTGGTCACGGTGCCGAGGTCTGACCGCGGTCACGCAGATCATGAATCCACCAGTCAACCAAGAGTTTACAAAGACAGCTTACACTCTCAGAGAAACGACCGGGATCTTTAACCGTTAAAAAAAAGTTGAACGTTTTTAAAAAGGTTCAGACTCAGAGCCGGTTAATTTCAAACATCAGGGACGTAGGATGTAAGAGAGCCAGATTCAATCAGGATGTGGTTGAAAACTAAGGCCCAGCACCAAATTCTGCATTTTGCAACACATCTTCCCATTGTTAGCCCCTGTGGTTATTCATGCCGTCAACGAGTCTGAAATATTTATTGGATGGTTTTAGACAGAGATGGTAGTTTTTTTCAGCCATTCTAGTAAAACATGTGATTCATTAACTTTGTGGTCTACAGAGGTGAGATAGACATAAACACCCCCCCCCCCCCCCCCCCTTTAATCCCTGTATATTATTGGAACAATAGTGGTATTGTAGATACTTTCTCATTGAAATCTTTTCAGAGTGGACCCTTGTTTTGAGAGGAGATGGTACAATAGGTCCCTAAATGCACCGTGGTTAATATGTTAAAAAACAAAACATAGATAAGGTATTTAGACAAATCGCCATACAGTAACTTCCAAGATTATTAATGACCCTTTTTCCCGTTTTTTCACTTTACAACCCTTAACTTCCATTGTGTTAATGGGAATCTATGTAATGACCCGACATGAAGTGGAGTATCATTGTGTGTTTTGAAGTAAAATAGATTGAGGTCGGTACTTTAGGCCATTCTGACACATCAATGTGAATATTATTTTTTTTTTAGCTCTATTCATCTTTCCTTCAAGTCTGAGCTGTTTCGCTGTCCTTGGCCAAGAACGCATCCCCACAGCATGATGCTGTCATGTGTCATTGTGGGTGATGAGCAATGCAAGTTTTTTTTTACAATAGTGTTTTGCTCTTAGCCAAAAAGGTTCAGACTAATCTGACCAAAGCTTCTTCTTTTATATGCTTTACCGTGTTCCCTGTGTCAAACTGTTATTTGGACCTATTTCAGCTTTCTTGTTTCACTTTTGTATAAAGACAATATTTGAAATTTGAAATTCACAATTGCTGTCCAGTCGACGGAGTGTCCCACCTGAGCTATATGTCTAACTATGTCTTGGTAGTTTTGCTGTTGTTCTATAATCTTTTATTTTTGTTTGATGGATTGGACAGTGCTCTCTGACAATTTCAAACTTGAGGTATTGTTTTACAACCAAACCCTACATTCAACCTTTTAACAACCAGACTGCTGCTCTGTTCCTTGGTCACCAAGATGCTATTTGTTTTGTTGTATTCTATAATAAGCCTCTTCACATAGCAGCTTAATTATATGGAGATAATTAATGAATGAATTATAAATTGCAGAAGCACTAGTAAAACCCTTGCTGTCCTCCCTCCATATATATATAATGCTAGTTAGCAGTTTTTTTCAAGTTCGCACACTATGCAGCTCTGAAGGGGGCTGCCTGAATAGCCTTGGGCAGCAACAACTCACCCGTTCATAACAACTGACTACAGATATGAGCGTTAACACCAATCTGACTGACATCAAAGCAAAAGTTAGGTACAAAACTGCAGCGTGTGCGAAAGAGCGCAACATCTGCTTTTTGACATTCATTTTTGCAAAATGGAAGTGAGCAGTGAATTTGAGAATACAAACCTCTGAGGATGATAAATCTTCCTTTGACAGTAAAGCGTGTTTCCGTGAATGTTTGGTGCTAACCGGGGTTATTTAGGGATGCTCAGTGGCAACAGTTTGTAGTGCTGATGCCTTGCAGCCAAAAGGTCCCTGTCGTGATCCTGGGTTGTGCGTTGGTGTGCGGGTTTGCTGAGACGAGGATCTGTGCAGGAGGGTGAGTGCACACCTGGCAACGATCTTCTCATTAGTCTGCTGGAGATACAAGTGGCTGTCAGCCGACCCATCCATCGCATGATGATTACCTGTCCGGTTAGGTTCGAGCTGCAAGTCATTTCCTAGAGCTCCTGTTTTCTATTAGTTAAAATGAACGAGTTCAAGCCTTACATTTGGGCTCATCTGTGTGTCTCCCAGGTTGCTGTTCCTTGTCTGGACTACAAATCGTCATTGGATCAACCTTCCAGAAAACCTCCATGACAATAACCTCCTTGAAAGCCACCTATGGTCAGGTCCACAGCTCCTCTATTGTCAGTGGTTCCCCTCCTGTCTGTCCTCCAACGCTCTCTGCTCAGCTCCTGTCTCAAACTCAAGCCTCCGATACTACAAGCCTAACTAGTTAATCATCTGGAAACCAACTCACCTCAGATCTACTCATCACTTCATCACTTTCCCCTCCCATTTCAACTCCTACCATCAAAGCCAAAAACAGAACCATCATTAATCTCGTTATGAATTCTCTAACCGGTTCACTTCAATACAAACTGTATTTATTATTAAACTATCTCTCCTTACAGGAACTGAGCCGTGGTAGATTTCTGCGTGTGAGTCAAATGGCTTCCAGAGACCAGGAGAGTCTTGGGTTTAAATCCTGGCCTGGAGTTTGCAAGTTCTCCCTGTGCATGCGTGGGTTCTCTCCGGGTATTCCAGCTTCCTCCCACAGTCCAAAAACATGGCTGTAAAGTTGACCGGTCTCCAAATTTCTCTTAAGCGTGTGTTTGAATAGTTGTTTGTCTATGTTGCCCTGCAATGGACTGGTGACCTGTCCAGGATGTACCCCTCACGCCTAACGACCGCAGAAGATATGCCCCAGCCCCCACCGTTACCCTGCACTGATAAATGGGTAGACGATGGACAGAGTTTGAGGAAAAAAGGAGAAAATGTTCACAGATTGTTAATTGGGCAGCTCTGGAATAGGTCTCACTGCAGACAATATCATCCAAAAATAGGTAGGGCTATATCTTTCTCATGTTGTGCAACGTTGCTGCATCTCTTGCCATCTTAATGCTTCTATTAGAATATCCAAGTACCGTATTCTTCGGACAAATAGGCACACTTAAAATCCTTAAATTTTCTCAAAAATGGATGGTGCTCTATATATGTCTTTACCTCTCCGCTTCATGGGTATTTGGAGCATTACGGTACACTGTGTCACTGCCTGATTGGACCCCTGAGCTGTCTACAAGACTGCCTGACTGTAAAGTCGAATCCTAGTGAGTTAATTGAATATAAAACTTAAGTTTAGAGTACACGCTAGCTACAATAAACCAAGTAAGTTAATTTAATATAAAAGTTTAGTTTGGCCTTATGGGCTGCGTAGTCCAACTACTCTGTCCTTCTGACAGAGACGGATAGAGAGCTGTGTACGTGAAGGGGCGGAGTGATGTTACACACTTGGGAATAATAGTTAGTGCGCTTTATAATCCAGTGTGCCTTATTATCTGAAAAATACGGTGTGCCCTAATTAATAAATAATAGAATAAGTAGCTTTTTGCTCCTGATTAGGCGTGACGCATTGTAAACAAGTATATTGTGGAAGGAAGTTAAAATTACAGCTACCATAAGGAGCTGTTGTTGTTGTTTTTTTTAAAGAAAAGCTCTTTTGAGACTGTATCATTTTCACGAAGATAACAAAATTAAACACAATGGGAAAATAAAAAAAAAATAACAAGAACAATATGATCTGTTTTGAGTCCAGTCTATTCAGAATACTCCTCGCTTGGTACAGAAACACTTCTTGTGCATGAACAGTCTCAACTCTTTATTTGGTATCTTCAATTTTAGGGTTTGTTCACTGTAATTAATTCCTGTATAGCCGGGAAGCTTAGCAAATTAATGCCGGTGCCAAGCAGGTCAGACTCGCAGCTCACTGTTCTTATTAAACTATTAATTAAAGTCCAACGCAGAGAGGCGTTAAATACGTGCTGCTAGCTGCTCCAGCAGGTCACCTTGTCCCCTAAATGCTTTGACCTTCAGCCAGTCGTAAAAACAAGCTGCATTTCCAACAGCAAATATCATCAAAGGGGTCCAGAAAAAAAACATCTATAATAAAGAACTTTACCAAAAATTACGTTCTAATGAGTAACCAAGAGTTTCTCTGGATTTATTAGGGGGGAAAAGAGGGACACGTTGTGGTTTAGACATGCAACGCTGTGAGTGAGATAGAATTGGCACCTCCTTTATATGAAGCAGCAGCGACGGGAACAATAGCGACGAGCTTCAGAAAAGGCTTGTCATCGTTCCCTCCTCGGCTTGCTGCGTGACGCCGCTTGGCGTTTCTGAACTACGTCTCTGCACGTGGAACGCTTCTGCTGCGACCTACTGCAAGTCAGGCGCCAGCGTTCGTTTACGTTCTCTGATCGGCCCCCTTTTTTTTTTTTTATAATTTCAGTGTTTGACAGGAGCCGGATCATTTGGAGTCACACAATGACCCAATTCAACCGAGTAATGCAATGCAAATAGATCCCCCTCCCCCTCCCCTTTGCTTGGACACATTTCCCTCATTATTAGCAATAACTTGAGAGTTACTGTTCTGGTTATGCAAATATCCCATGCATCATCTATTCATTTTAATCTAGTTTTTTTTTGCCCCCCGTTCTGCAAATGAGTGTCTGCCCATCCCGGTTAGTCGCCACTGCTGTGCATGTGCACAAATCCTATTCTCTATATAAGAATTATGTTAAAGCATTAATCATAAATTGATTTAAAAAGCCGTGCTTTTCATAGTGTGAATCTTTGGCAGATTTGGGAATCTGACCCATATTAAATGAAGAGAGAAATTTAAACCTAGGCATTGTTACTGCAATGATATGCAAAAGGGAGAATATCATGCACATAGCTGTGAATAATCCCTCGATTTATTAGACCTTTAAACCATGAGCTGAAGTAAAAAGGAGCCGGGCGGTGAATGCCTTCGTAGTCGGTCATACCCATGGGCGTTTTTGCCTGAAGTCTTTCCCAGAGCATTTACACTAATTTTGATAATATTACAAGCCCTGCTGCCCAGCCTTTTTTGAAAAATTTCCTCACTGCCTTTCGACATTTCACTGTGTTTGTTGAAACGGACTGCAGAACAGTCAGGAGCAATGAGATCCACCCAATTCTATGACCTCAGCTTTAAATGACAAGTCATCCGAGGGTTCCTGTTCAGCCCAGAGACACGATTGGTGTCCAGAAAACATCCTGTTTGTTATTAACACTGCAGATTAAGATCTGCAGAAAATGAGATTGCTGTTGTTGATGAATTCACAAGCCTGGCAGCGCCATTAGCGCTAACAATGGATCTGCGAAACACATCAAGGCTCTGCTTAATGATGAGCAAGTTGTTCGCCGGAGATAGCGCGGCATGTCAGCCTTCGCGCCATACATCGTGAAAACAAAGGGGAAGGATCAGAGGCAACACTGCTGACAGATCAGGATGATGGATGTAATGCTTCCTTTTGTACAGAAACACAGTAGCTTCAGCTCAGATTGCCAGCAGGAAAAAAGGTAAGAGAGTGACCAAAAGGCAGCAAGCTGGGTGAACATGTCAATACGTCCTAAAAATACCCGAGTTCACATCTTCATTTGCTCATTATGTGAACAAATGTCGATTAGAAACATTTTTCTTTTTTAGAAGTAATTTTTTTTCAGTTTGCTATATTTCATTAGCAAAATGCTCATGTAACAGCCTAAATCCTAACATAAAAAAAAAAAAAACATTTTACTGGTATCTAGTAAAAATGTATAGTTCCAAAATGCTAAATATTTTCCGTCAGCCATTATTACGGTTAAAAAAGTCCTTTTAATGTGATGACAGAAAAAATGCTGCAGGGCAAACTTGAAGTTTGTATGGAGCAGAAAGTATCTCACAGTCTCCCCTCCCCTTCCTGTTGCTGTGCATTCCATTGTAGCTGGGTAAAGAAAACCTACTACACTCTCTTGCTTACAAGATACATATAGGAATTTTTAGAAATACTCCAAGCTGCAAGCTTTGATGGACATGTCCACCTGCAGGCTCAATGTACTCTCAGTCAGTTGCTGGGGTATTGGAGTCAGGCAAGCAAGATGGGAAGTTTTACAGATGTCTAATACGTAGAAAAAGAAAATCCAGAGAGAAAGAGAATGTGGATTTCTACCCAGTTAGGGCTATTTAATGAATGCCTGTCTAAATTCGATTAGGTAAGATTACGATTTTGGTTGTTAATTTTTGTTGCATTAAAATGCTTGATTAACTGTTTTCTTTGGTAAATACATATTCCATTCGCTCTGATTATGGGGAAGTGATGAGACTATGCTGAAACATGATGATAACAGTGCTGCTTTTCCACAGCGCAGGCGGTCAGCGGTGGCTCATCTAATCAGTAGCAATGTGTTAAAAATACTCAGTCAGCTTTACTGTCAGCACATGACATCAGTGGGCTGAATCAATACTACTGTAAATGCCAACAAAGATCAAAACATGTTATAATTCATTTCAACTGGCTGCAATGAATCTTTTCTTCTTCTCCACCTCACACACTTTGGCATTGTTTACCCATCTAGATTAAAAATTACTACATGCAGCTGTATGCCCTTTTGAAAACTTCCATCCTAGTGAGGGGTTCCCAAACTTTTCAGCCTGTGACCCCCAAAATAACAGTGCCACAGATTGTTTTTTTTCTCTTTTGGGGGACGACATTATGAGAATAAAGTCATAATATTACGAGAATAAATTTGTAAAATTATGTGGAAAAAGTACTATTTTTATAAGAACTCTTATTAAAAAGGGCAGCCTTCCCCCTGCGTTAAAATGAGAAATGTCTTGTGAAGTTATACTTTGATATTGGTTTCGCAAATAAGGAAATACCAAATATTTTTTAGCATATTAGCATCAAGTCATCTCACAACCCCCAGGGAAGGTCCCGACCCACCACTTTGGGAACCCCTACTTGTACCAAAATGGAGATCAGAGAAAGACATCGGCACTTTTAGAGGTTTAAATAAACCTGCTGGGGCATAAGTCCCCAAAATCTGTGGTTTGTCCGTACATTTTCATTTTTCTTGCTTGGATACTTGATCAAAGTAGACTGGGGTTGACGTAGCTGAAGACAATACAAGGATTTCCTGCTGCGATACCGTCAACTAGTGGCAGCCAAGATGAAACTATTGCTTTGCCCATCAGAGTAGCGCTGGTCACATGACCCCAACCTTACCTCTCCACTCATTGGACAGTGTGGCCCACACCCAATTTGATCACCAAACTAAACTAGGCTGCCACATCTATCTTGGAAATGTCAGTACCTGAAGCAGCACTGCACTGTGAATTACATACCCTTTACCCCCCCCCCCCCCCCAAAAAAAAAAAAAAAACACGTACCACTGAACATAGCAGGATATAAAAGGTGACATACAGTAAAGATGTAACTAGGTTTAATGTTTGGCAAGAAACCCATTTATTTCCTGACATTTAGAGCCATGTAACACGTTTTTAAATACACAAGCAAATAGTGTTTATTCGAGATTTCGCCTAAGTTAATGTGACCAGATTAGTGTGATGTCATATAATTACTATAATTGCAATGATCAGTATGTTACATCATTTTTTGGCAGACTTAAGAATAATTTTGCTCTGATGTAAAAAAAAATGTATTCGTGTGTAACGCGAGGAGGAATTTTTATTCATGAAAAACTGCGGCTGTCCAAGACCTTGGCTCAGTTGTTAAATTTTATTGATATGAAGGGCCATTAATTATAATTTAGTTGTATTTAGTTATTGATTTCTTTATCAAATTTAACTCACTGTGCCTATCAAAGTAGGGACAATGAGTGGAAGCCCCGCTACACCAGAGCGAGGCCCATAAATTTGTGCATGTGTTCATCGAACAGTTCTGGTTAATGACTCTCCGGCTGAAGCAAGTGGAATAATCTCCCCAC
Organism: Fundulus heteroclitus; assembly: GCF_011125445.2. Classification (NCBI taxonomy): domain Eukaryota; kingdom Metazoa; phylum Chordata; class Actinopteri; order Cyprinodontiformes; family Fundulidae; genus Fundulus; species Fundulus heteroclitus. The sequence goes on along the minus strand of NC_046378.1, from coordinate 9,088,304 downwards.
CTCTTTATACAGCGATCCTTTCCTCTGCAGAGGTTCACCAGCACTTGTTCTCATTAAAGCCACGGATTTATGACAAAAGCCTCAAGGATTTTCTCAAAAGGGTAATTTAGAGAGCTTGTTTGTGCCGCAGACCTAGGACTTTTTCACCCTGGCCATCCCAGTGTTACCCTATATGTGAGTAATTGCTACATGTGGATCGAGGTGGATGTTTACCCGAATGATAAAAAAGTGTTTTAAACTTTGGAAGAATCACCACCACAGGCAATACATTTGTAGCGGCTACTGTAACCAGAGATGCACCGAGGAATCGTCTGTTGTCCGGAGCTGGACAATTTTCAGCTTGACTATTCCTGACTGGTGAGGGGACGTTCTGAAAGTCTGACTCTAACCAAAGTGTTTAAAAATGAAGTCAGAGGAAACATATCGACATAAGAAGCTCTTTAGAAGGAAACTGTTTTCTACATGTCAAAGCTGTGTGTGTGTGTGTGTGAGAGAGAGAGAGAGAGAGAGAGAGAGAGAGAGAGCAAGACTTTGACAGATAACATGAAGGTCGAAGAGAGAAAAGGAAAGTTCCTCTGTTTTATCCTCTTGAGCTTTTAACCTCTGTCTGTCCTGCAACTTCCGAGATTTGAAAATGTTGAGTACTTTTTTTTTTCTGGGAAATGCCCACAGGTGCGCCTGCTTTAGCAATGCTAACTATGCTAACCACGCTAGTTACCAGCGTGCTGTACAGCAACTGCTCTGATACTTAGGATGTGACGCCACCTCTATTCCTAATAAATTATTATTGATGACTCACGGCACGAAAGCTTGAAAATTATATCATGAATGTAGTTTCATATTTTCTTTCATTATAACTTTCAAAGATAAGCTGGAATAGGCTGAAGTTGGTATCAGCAGGTCAAAGGATTCTAAAAGCCATAAATTAGCCATAAAACTCTATTTATATGATTTTAAATTGCTTGCAGTCTATAAATAGCGATTTACATATATTGCGTTGTTTGTCCCTGGGCTGTTAATTGCTATTCCTCGGTCATAACTAACACACCTAGCGTTTTCACCACCACTGTCAGGTCACATCATCATCATCGCGTGGTTTAGGGTGACAATAGGCAAGGACCTCTGTCATCATGTGAAATTATCATCTCCTCCTTACACTTTCTGCCGTGCAAGACCGGCATTGAACTAAATCAATGAACGCACGGTCAGATAAATGCAACAGCCCCTCCCGCTGGGCTCAACACCCTGCCAGAGACACAAGATGTGCCATCTCTGTTACCGTGGTTGTAGGTTAAGCTCATTTTTGCTTTGAAGGACAGACTCGGGCTCCCCAGTCTCACTTTTGCATGTTGTGTAATTGTGAAACTCAAAGAAAATATCCAAAGTGGAGCCAGATGTGGAGCAGAGGAAGCTATTTACCTTTCTTTTCTTTGTCGGATAAGGTCTTTTTGGGGGGAACAACTTGGAGGCTCAGATAGGAGTTTTACATTTGTTTTTTCTTTTCTTCATGCCTGTAGAATATGTGGATCTGTGTCGTATACATGCGATTACCCCTACCGAATGCCTCCAGTAGCAACTCCATGCCTTTTCCTAATCTTCACCAAGGCCTGATAAATATGAGCAAACAAAACAAGCAATTCCACACTGCCAGCTTGTCTTTAATACCCTTTTCTTTTACAACACAGCAGCGCTTCCTCCAGGGTCCATGGGTTACCACAAACACACATAATGAGATTATGCCAAAAAAAACGTCATTAAGAAAAACATAAAACAAAACAAAAAACTTTAAAAAAAATCAGCCTGTATTCACAGTTGAATGTGCATCACAAGCCGTTGCGGTATTAATGTAAAACAAAACATTGTACTGCTTCATGCATCAAATTGTTCTGGAGATGCAAGAGCTATGAGCAGGATGAGTCATTTTAACAATGTTGTACAAATAAACAAAAGGAAAGAAAATCTTTAATGTGACTTTTCTGTCAGGAACAATAGTTTCCATGTTTCTGAGAACAGCACGTAGGCCCATATTTGACAATAATGATATATTATTGAGGTGGACACCTTCTGACTCAGCTTACCTATAGCTGTGGAGAATGTCACTACCTATAAAGATAACAACCAAACCTTGGGTTATACATCCTTAGCATAAGGAGCAGCTTGACAGTATTCTCTACTCTCTGGCTCTTCCTTTTCAGCTTGACTGGGAGTGGGCATGGTCATTCTCACAATCTGCCATATTCTTTAGTTCGGTTTTCACTTTCATTTTGTGTCTCTTGAGTTTTATTTCTGTGCATTTTGGGTATTTGTGCTTTTGTTCTGTTAGTCCCCATATTTTGACCTAAAGATTATCAGTAGCTTGTGGTTCCCCTCACCGCTTTTGCCCCACTTATCACCATTCTCAGTATTTATAATGCTTAGTTCAGTCTCGTATTGCTACGGTTCCGCCCCAAATTGTCCATAACTCTGGCAGGATTAGGTTTAAAGTAATGGTTTAATTTTACCAACATGTTTCTTCTGACTTGAGGTAATATCGATGTTTTGGAGCGGTCCAGGCAGAGTCCTGTCTTGGCTTTGATGGAAAATGTGTGGACTGGCCTCCCATTAGGGGAATGGCAAGTAGACCTTCCAGCCTCTAAGATTTGGAGCTTGTCACCAAAGAGAAAAGTGTTAAAAATACCAGTAGCAACATGCAGCGATTAAAATAAGGATCTAACTTTTGTAATGGCAATAAAGATTTTTCCGATGACTTTTAAGGTGGGTATAAATAATTAATGCCCTTTATAAAATGTAAATAGAAAGTAAAAAAAAAAAATATTTAAACTAATACTTTAGAGATAAATTTGTCATCCATTCATATTTGGCTTTGATTTTCCTCTATATATCCTGTTTTTGAAAGCTGTTTTTTAAAAACATGAATAAACAAACATATATAGCATCATACGTCCCTATTTTTCAGGAAATCGTTTGAAATCTTTCTCTACATGATGGAGCTATTACGATTATACAGTCGTATCCAAGAGATTAGAACATGTGTTCCAATGAGGCTCCTTTATCAGATTCATAGTATGATTTGAAAGTAGCAATCGTCAAGCAGGTGTAAACATGTTTTTCATTAAGCCCACATTTGAGCATACTTGTTTTTTTTTATTTGTCTGATGCAATATTCACACCTGAAATTTTGTGTTTTCATTAGCTGTAAGCTAATGAAAAATCGTTTAAATCTACAGAAATAAAGGCTTGAAAACATCAGTCTGTTTAATTATTTTATACAACGTGTTTCACTTTTCTACATGAAAAATTGTTTACTGAATGTTGAATGTATATTAGCATTGCACAAAAACAACTCAGTTATAAATTCTTAGTGAAAAAACATCACAACAATGGGAAAAAAGGTATTTCAATGTATATATTTTGTAGTTAGTTGTGCAGTTAAAGCAATTCCTGTGAGCACCTCTAATGCCTTCTGCTATTACCTCTCTGCTATCAGATAGCATACCTTTCTCATCCTATAATCCTCACCTTTCAAACCCAATTTCCCATTTAAGCGATCAGCGGTGGCCCGCAGAGCAATCACGTTTGACGATCTTCCAGAAATTGCTGAAACAAGTCAAGACGAATTCAACAGATCCAGCAGTTTGTGGGGAGCTGAGCATCTAATTATCTGGTTCTGCTGGTCACTCCGAGCTGCTGTGATGTACCTCAGGCAAAACAACTGCTGTCCCCGGAGGGAAAGGAAACTGCTGCAGAGACGACTGGGAGTCTCTGCCAGCCAGAGTATGCGGAGCACAGTTTATTCTAATTCCTCAGCAGGACATTAATGAGCCACAATAGTGGCTGTTTTAATGGGCGGCCAGACAAATTTTTAAGAGCCTGATGGTTTGTAATCCGGCGAGGTGCTGTCGCCCCGCTGCAAGGCTGAAAACAGTTGTTGCTAGTAGAGGTTTTTGCTTTACTCTTGTGTTTAGGCCAGGCAGCGCCAAGAATACGTGCTCTGTGTGTTTTATACCAGTCCTCTGGCAAAATCATGGCCAAACCAAGCCGTTAAACTGATAATAATTAAACAGATTGTTGCAAAGCTCGTGGCGCTATAAAGCAGAGTGACTGAATATGTTCAGCTATGAAAAGCAAACCACCTTCGCCCAGATCAAGAACTTGCCTGCTTCTTGAGTTTGCTTCTGACAGCAATCGAATAAGGCTCCATTCTTACAGAGACATCAGTATGAAATGTATTTTTGTTAGTCAGAAGAGCTGAGACATTTCTAGCATGAGGTATTTATCGTCACTGACACCTTTGTTAAAAACTCAGAGACTGGTAGACAATTAAGTTGGACTAATTAACAACATGACTATAGCTGCTGACATCAGGGTACGGCACTCTGTATTATTTATCCATTTAAAGACTTGCCTTCTAAATGTGAAATTTTAATATTTCTTATTTTTCCTTATTTGGTTGTGCGTGATGCAGGGATACCGACCATGGGTTGTTGATGGTACGGACAATAATCAGCCAAAACATTACGACCAACACAGGCATCCTGATACAGCCTGCCGCTATGCAGCCCTGTGAGCATCAAACTGTGACGGACTATGGATTTGGACCTCTTTCCCCAGAGCCAGCTTCTACCAAAACCATCTTTAGAGATTTCAGCTACAGTTCCCCCTGTGTCGGATCGGACCACACAGGCCAGCTTTTGCTCTCTTCGTGCATTGGTGAAACATCTTCTGACCCAGTCATCTAGCCAGCAAAAACAAAATTGCCCTTTTTGTCAAATTCCTTCAAATATTTTTTCTTATAAATCAACATTTATGACAAAATATTCACCTGGTGCCTAATATAACAGGACCCTTGATGAAGAGATATCCAAATGTATTCACTTCACCCATCAGGGGCTATATTGTTATACCTGATTGATGAATTTTGTAGTTAAGTCGGAAATTATTTAAACTCGAGGGAAATTTAGGTTTCAAGTAATCTTTTCATTTTACCGACTTGGTAACACGGTTACCTTGCAGCAAGAAGGTCCTGGGTTCAAAACCCAGCCAGGGGTCTTTCTGTCTGGTCTGGTTCCTCCTGTGCATGTTTGGATTTTTTCTGGGTACTGTGGCTTCTAAATTGTCCTTAGGCATGATCGTGTGTATGAATGATTGCTTGTCCTATGTTGCCCTGTGATGAACCGGTGATATGCCCAATAAGTAACTTCTCGCCCAATGATCGGTGGAGATAGGCACCGGCTTCCCCACAACCCTGGATGGACAAGCAGGTGGATTTTACATTTAATTAGTTACTTGAAATAAGATCAATGTTTTGCATTGGGCGAGGCAGAGTTCGGACTTGAATCTGTGGAAGGAGCTAAACATTAGGGTTATTGGAAGGGGGGCTTCTAACTCAACGACCTGGAGTGCATCAACGAAGATAAAATATCTAAATATCAGTAGTACATGTGGAAAAAGCGAGGTTTGATTGGCATAATGCCAGTCAGATTCTTTTCTGATCATCATTGAAAAGGGTACAAATACAAATTTTAAATGAACGTTTTAAACTGGCAAACCTACTAACTTCTGAGAGATGCCTGTTTCCCTTCCTACCTGAATTAAACTTCTTAGATGTGTAAAAATAATTTAAAATCTAAATCTGCCAAGTGTTTGAACAGTTAACCGTATGTATATATATATATATATATATATATATATATATATATATATATATATATATATATATATATATATATATATATATATATATCCTGTAGGCAGTATGTATGAAACACAGAAACCCACATTTTTAAATGTATGAAAGTCTCCCTACCTACGTACTGTACTGAAGCCTCTGACACTGGTTTTCAGTTGTGTAATGCTTCCCGCCTATTGTGCTCGATAAAAGCCCTCTCGTCTTGTATATTTGCCCTGCTGGTGCCGGGGATCGACAACTCCGAGGCTGAATCTGCAGAGATGCTCGGGCACTTTCAAAGAGAAACCTGTGCCACACACGAACCCGACATCAAACAGAGATGAATTCAGCTTGGTGGAGTGTATTTTCAGGGACCTGCATCTGCGAGTTCGCCGTGTAGACATCGCTTCAACTGCACCCACGTGCTTCTGAAACCGCTGCAGCCTCGCCGATAGCTCGCGAAGCATTTGTTTGGTCTCACCCCTGCGTCCTGTCAGGTCTCGTACATATCATTACACCGTGAAACCATGTGTGAAACGATGACTACAATGGAAGTGATGAAGGGACATTCAGCACCTGCCTTCACAATCAAGTTTACCTATTTAGAGAAATAATGACACAATAATCCACTCTCCACTTCCTTTTCGCTCATTAAGGAAAAAGCTTAGTGTGGCTTATATGTGTGCTTTAAAGACTTTAAGTCATGCTGTTTAAATCCGTTTTAAAAGGAGGTGGCTGCTCTAGATGGGAAACTGACTCACATTTCAGTCCATGCTATTAGCTTCAATGCTTGTGTTATATAAAGTTGGGGGTCTTTATTCTGAACAATTACCCATTAGCTTATTTCTGCACTGAGTCATAATTATGATAGAATTGGGCTGTATGTAATTAAATCTGAACGATTGAATCGTATTGGTGAGAACCGGACTGAATTAAATTTCTATTTCTATATAATTGGATACGGATTGGACATTCTTGTCTTCTAAAGTGCCTTGAAGAGGACCTTTATTGTAATTTGGCGCCATGTAAGGACATGGAGGTGAATTAAAGGGCATGCATTAACTCTAACAGCAAATTTAAAGCCTACAGCTCTGTCCATTCATCATTAGTTATTTGTCAGTCCGTTAAAACAAATAGAATCACAGAGTGTGAATTTGTAAAGTTAATTTTACAGAAGCACAAATGCAAGGGGTGCCTTGTTTGCAACTCTGACACGTTAGCCCTCGGTTAGCTTGGCCAGAAAAAGAGATGCAACCTTGAAATGAGAACGAAAACCCAAGCTGCCCATCTCCATAAACCAGATCTGGATCCTCCTTGCTGACATAGCTGGACTAAGCAGAAACTGAATATGTACCCAGGGTCAGAGAGTGCAGTAGGGAGCCAACACCCGAGTGAGGAACAGATGGGAACATGCGCAGCATTGCAGCGTTGCTGCGTGCGAGCATTGCTGTACAGTCTAAAACCGCCAAAGCCAGGTGTTGTTTTGTTGTGTTCGCTCGGTTGTCTCTGGCTGAATATAGACCAGGGTGTCTTTCGCTGCTTTTCTTAGCGGCGATTAATAGGGACACAGCGACAAGCAAAATAGAGCTGATTCATTTCTCAGCATTGTGTCTCACATACACACACATTGGCCTGAAGTTCATCAGATGAACACGAAGGATATGTATTTAACCATTCAAAAAATACAAATTAAAAAAAAACAAGGCTGGTAAGTAGAAATATGAGCTTGTTAAAAACATATTTGCTCATAGTGACTGATGTCATGTTGGGTGTATGCACAATGTGTCTGGTCCAGTATGAACTTCCTGGATATGCTTAACGCCTTTTGTCAGATAAATAACAAGTGCAGGCTGTAGAACAGACCTCCAACACCCTATGCAGGATTTATTTATTTAAACTTTTCCCACTAGGGTGATCAAACCGTTTTTACTGACATTTTCCTTGGTTGAAGGACGTTTCACCTTATTTTACTTCTAGGGTTGTATGTTTTATTTCAGAACGTGATAAAAAAAATCCACCTTTTATAAGCTTAACAAACAGTTTCAGCTTAAACTGAAGCGTACAGAAATACGCACCTAATCTTACACTGCAACAATTTATTAAAGAAGAAGCAAAAGTAAAAACAACAAATCTGTGAGAAATATTGAATGCATCCACGCTTTTGCAGAATCTTTGTGTTCGGCAGTGATAATTTTAATTCTCTGCTTGGCACATCACATTGCCACAAACATTGCCTCTTTGTTTGCATGGTCCCGATTTTCCTCAAAGCTTGAATATAAGCTTTTATATGTCAAACAGATGGACTCACATTTAACTTTATTTACAGCGGAGCTCAAGATCAGCCGAAGGACGGACGGATCCCCTGATCCTTTGGTGGGAAAACCCAAGTCATCAACCCTCCACCACCTTGCTCGATAGTTGGTATGAGGATTCTTTGTGCTCATATCGTCGTGTTTCATCTTTGCAAAACAAAGTGCTGAGCATTTAAAACCAAAACATATCTACTTTCATATGCCCAAAAGGACGTTGCTTTAAAAGATTTGGGCTATAGTTAGGTCCAATATTGTAAACCCAAGCCATGCTCCCATATCCGTTTTAGAGAAGAGGCTTTTCATTGAAAACCTTTTAAAATACATCATACCATGTAAAAAAATTCTGAGATGTAGATTTTTGGTTTTTAGTTACTGTCTGACCTCAGGACGGACTTTCAACACTTCTATGAAATCTGTAGTTGTATTTATTGCTTTTCATTGGTGAAAACTCCTTCTTCCTATTAGATGATGGCTCAAATAGCTTAGAGCTGTTTTTTAACACATTAATGAGCCACACACATTGCTTCTCTAAGATCATTTCCGATGCCTTTCCAATCTGGTGTTGAGTCAAGCTGAACACGCTGCTTTTCTGGAGGTAGCCACGCTTACTGATCGACAGTTGACGAAGAGCATTAGATAAGCAATACCTGGCTGCATCTTTAGCTCTTAAATACAAAAGGCTTTGTTATGAAATGAAGACCGTGTACAATCTGTTTTGTGGTTGCTGTTTTTGTTTGTTTGTTTTCTACATGAGGACAGAACCTTGCAAATACCACATTGTTTTTGTCCAGACATGTATTTTCCTGGAGTTGAAATAACGTGTACATTTGATGGTATCTGTTAAATATACGTCATGCGTCGGTAAACGCTAAATCCCTTACACAAACCCACAATCTAAACAGTGACACCTCTCTCGCTTCTCCTCGAACTCTGGGAATTATTCCTGATATTCTGCAGTTTTTCCTGTATAGATCGAAAGTTTAACGGAGGCTGAAAACAGACGTTTTCGTGGACGCAGAGATGTCTGTGCCCCTGTGACAATAAAGATAACAACCACCTCTTTTAAGCCCATCTTTAGTTGTCAGCTGAATTATAGCTCAAGCTCTCCCTTACCAAACCTCAGCGCCTGTTTTTTCAATATTTTCAGAATGTCAAGTGTCCATCTGCCCAGGAGACTGGATTTGGTTTTAGTCTACAACCCACTTTTCTGTATACTTCATTATTTATTTCTCTCACAACACCTCTCTTTCCCTTTTTTTTTAATTCTTTTTTTAACACATACCCTGGGAACTCCAGGTCATCCATTATGAAATAAAGGAGACTCATGGCACATTTATCTGTTGAACCCAGCTGAACTAGATGCTCTGCCCTTCTGCTATCTCAGCACCCCCAGATGCTCATCAAAAGGATCATCACCAATTTTCCTTTCTCCATCAGTCTGACGCTCAACTCGGCTCGCAGTTTCTCCCCGCAACACGCAACACTGCAGCCTGCGTGGATTCTCCCTCTCACTTGCACCGAGCGAGACGGAGGACGACAACCCGGGTGAGGAGGATGGCAATCTCCCGACCGCTGCTCCAAACCTGATGAGCGTGGAAATTGCTTCATTCTGGCAAGCCCCTTGTTCATGCTTTCAAGTGCCTCGCGGATTTTTATGCGACGGTGGCATTTGGTCAGGGGCAGAACATAGGATGAGAAGATAGTGTGATATCATCGTTTTTTTTACCTCATTCAGAGACTTCGGCGGGAGGCTCGTGTTCCAAGCTTCCAAGTCGACTCCGAGTCATCCTAGAAATCCAGTTTTGGCCCCTGCTGTGTGCCGCCTTCCCCCTCTTCCTCTTCCGTGCCCCTTGTCGTAACAGAGGCAGCGTTCAAAGCATCCCTTTCTTTTTACCCTGCCGTATTAGCAGAAGCCGCCTTCATTCGTTGGGTGATGGAGTTTAAAAAAAAAAAAAGAGAGAGAAATTTAAAGCAAAGAGATGAGTCGAGCTCCCAGGATTTATTTTCCTCTCTCTTCTCTCTCCTCTTCTTGCGCTTAAACACACCAGATCAGGCTCGTGAGATGAAACGTCAGAGCGGCAGCGATGTATGTGTTTTGCCTCTCCTCTTCTTTCTCCTGCTCTCTCCCTCCCACCCTTTTCCTCGCCTGTTCTCTCTGAATCTCTGTCTCTCTCTCTCTCTCTCTCTCTCTCTCTCTCTCTCTCTCTCTCTCTCTCTCTCTCTTTCTCTCGGCTTCTCTCTGGCTGGCTCACACAGAAGCAGGCTGTCTTGTCATGACGGTTGAGACGCGTGCAGAGACATCTGTGAATGTGCTTATGCTGGGGGACTAAAGTAGCCGCTTAGCCGAGACTGAGACCACCCTCCCCCTCCTCCCCTTCCAGAGATGGGCTTTCTAATGGCATGTACCACTGAAGCTCGGAGCAGGGTGGGCTGCAGCACTTGCAAAGGGGGTGGAGAATGCATAAAAAAAGGGAAAGTTGCTCAAAGAGACTGGGAAGAAAACAGAGTAACGTGAAGGCAAACATCGAAAGGAAACGTTAAAAGTCATATTTCTGATTTTGATTTTTTTAGCTTTGCAAAAGTGTCAACATCCTGTTCTAATGATGCCCCTGACCTGAGTGACATTATACGTAATTTCTCCACACAGTAAAAAGCTTGGACATGTGCAAAATTACTGTATAAGACATGAGAACATATGCTGGTTTTGGCTGAGGGGAATTCATTCTGGAAGAGCTACAACTGTGTCACAGATAAGGCATTCGCTCACGCTTGACTGACTGCACAATGTGTCGCACGCAGAACCGTATTTCCCGGGAATTGGCTTGAATTAACTCAATCCTGTGCACAGATAAAAATCATCATGTTGCTTAAAAACCGAAGAAAAGACCACCGCGCGCATCTCCAGACGCCGCTACGGCGCAGAGTGATTGGCAGCCACCCTCCTGGTGCCAGTTCCGTCCCTACATTTCCATCCTCTTAAGAAGCGCGCCGTCTAATTTCAGGCATCGCTGAAGAAAGAGCCCGTCTGTGGCAGAGGTGAGACAGCATCTGGTGTGAGCATCAGAGAAAGCCAACCCGCCTCCTCTGAGTCCGGAGAGCACGGCTGGCTCTCTGAAGATCTGGAACAGGAGGAGGTGTCACAGCTCCAGGGGCTGCACTGGACGTCACACCTGGAAAAGACATGACCAACAGGGATGACGAGACGAAAAAAACATGACAATTGAAGAGAAAGGCACAATTCCCCTCCAGTTCATCACAGGCATGACAAATAAAGAAACTCAAACAGGAGCAATCCTACATATTTGTTTTGAATTATGTCTCTCAAAAGGAAATTCAGATCACTAAATTGCTGTTATGAGCAGAGCCACTATTATGATGACGTGTGCACCCGGACGGCTTGATAACCTGAAGAAAACATTCATATGATTTAGAGACTATGTGCTACATTTCACTGGATAGTGTCATGCAGTATTTTCAGCTTTAGCAGGCTTTTTGGCACAAACTTCAATGACTTTAGCGACACGGTTCAAACAGGAATCTGCCAAAGACTGCGAGAGGGAAGAGACTTTGAGAGACAGTCATTTGATTGCCTTATAATGTAAGTCAGCGTTGGTTTTGGAAGTAAACTGGGATTGTTAATGATAGCAGAGATGAAGTTTTCAGTTAGCAAAGAAATGCATGAAAAGTTTACTAAACTAGTTGCACGGGATTCCGTGCAAGAATTTGGAGGAGCTTCACAAGCCTCACTGAGCCTGGGGCCATTACACAGATGAATCCTGCACATGGGGCCTGATCTTTAACAGGTTTGCATGTATCAAAACATGTCCAAACTAATTAGCATGTACAAAGCTGATCTTCAAACCAGGTGCAAAGCAATTTGTGTGTGTACAATGAGCAGAAAAGTGGGTGCAAACTTTTTTTGCGTGAACACACAGATCACCTGCTAATGACCAAACATTTCAAATTTATGGGAGGGGAGGGGGAGGGGTATGCAAATGCAAATACTTACCACCCACAAAGCAGTTTATCAAAGCAGAAACTGATTGTGGGGGCAGTTTTAATGTCTATTAGTACTTTTGAAAGTCAGTTGCAAACTTGCACACAACAATGCCTGGGATGATTGTGGCCAGAAAGAAGACATTGGTATAATGAAAGACGATGGAAAGAGAGTCTGAAATGACAAAATGCTGAGAGAAAACAGTTTTGCCATGCTGGATTGAGGCAAATGTCCTACTCTGCCTGTCAGACTAACAGCAGCACGACAAACTACCATTGCAGCTGTTGTTGAACAACCTTTAGTTGTCATTCATTAAAACAGTGAAATTGCGGACATTTTCAGAGAGAGTTTAATTGGGGACAGGCTGTCCAAAACAAGGACTGTCCCAATTAACCAGGGACATGTGGTCACATTAGGCGAGGCAGAGGGAAGGGTGGAGTACCAGGAGTGTGCATCCATAACTTGTGGTAAGAGGGATTATTTTCTCCCTCCCTCAGTCTTCCAGTATGGGCTCTCTAACTTATCCATCCATCCATTATCTAAACATACGTATCCATGCAGGTTTGCAGGGGGACTGGTGCCTATTTCCAGTTATGTTTAATTTAATTACGATGGGGCTTCCTTAGTTTGTATCATTGTGGGTCAAGTGGCTGTTGTGAGGAGTTGTTGGAGGTAAATCCAGCTGAGTTGGAGATGAATCTTGCTGTTAGTCTGACCGTCCGCTCCTTCCCAGACTCAGAGGGGAGTCAGGGAGGAACAGACAGTGGACAGCTGAAGTCAGTTTTTCCAATTTTTATGACTGTACTTCTGTTTGTAGCACGTTGAGATACTTAAAGTGCACTACAAATAATATTCATAATTGTTATCAATATTAGTCCACCCATACACTTTCTCCACCTGCTTATCCATTCAGGGTTGAGGGGAGGGGGGTGGGAGGTTTGTCTTCTGTTTTATCATTATGTAGTTAAACAGCTTCTTTATTTTTTAAATATAAACTAATATTATCTTTAACAAAAAGAGTTTGTTAAAGACTGGAATTTCTCCATTTATTAAAAATGATTTATTGTGTCAGGAGAGATTATGTGATGGCTGCTTCTGACTAGAATAGCTTTCAGAAACTGAAACATTACTTAAAACTTCATCTCTCTTTTGCGGCCACTACCAAACTGCCAGTAGTATATACAATTTACTAATTTAAATGCGGCAGACCAAATTGGTTTTGCACATCTTATCCAATGCGGACACCAGCAACCCTCCCACTTATTGTACCCGCAATTTTTTTTTCTGCCCACGCAATTCAGGGCTCCCTATTTGATAATGTTTGAGGATCAAACCCATGGGGTCCAAATGCTGCATTCCTTGTGTCAATCCACTCCTGAGACAGACACTGGACTGTAGCTCAGTGGACTATAGTCTTCGAATGCAAATAAAGTTTGGATTTCATTTGGAAATTAAGGTCTCGGAGTCTGGAAAAAGAGGGGAAAGGCTCAGAGACATGTTTCTTGAAGTCCAATGTGACGTTTCCTCAGTCAGTGATGGATTTAGGTGCCAAGTCATCTGCCAATGTTGGTCCACTAATATCCACAGTCAAATCAGCCATCTACCAAGAAGATTTAGACCACTTAATGCTTCCTTCTGCTGACTAGCTTTAGGGCAATGCTGGTTTCGTTTTGCAGCAGGGCTTGATAGCTGCCCACACTACCAAAGATATCAAAAGCTGGTTCAGTGAGCACGCTCTTACTGTGCTTGATAAGCCAGCAAACAGGGATGGCCTGACCCCATAGATGATCTATGGGGCGTAGTAAAGAAGATGATGTGAGAGACTGCACCCAACAATGCAGATGATCAGAAGCCCACTATCAAAGCAACCTGGGCTTCCATTTCCCCTAAGCGCCTCCATGCCACACTGCATTGATGCAGAAATTTATGTAAGAGGATCTGATGTTATGTTCAAAATTTCTGGGTTTAAAATAAAGGCTTAAAACATTTCACTCTAAATGTAATGACTAACGATTGATTACATAAAGCACAAGGGTGCCATGTGAAAGAAAACAGATCAGCAGATACAGTTTATACTGTGGTTTTCAATTAGCTTTGGCTGAAATGTGATATTTTGGAGACTTCATTTATCCACTACTTCATTTAATTTCTCTTTTGGGTCTACAAAGTATTTATTATTATTTTTATTTAATGCAATCACACATACAAACAGCACTTAATTTCAAGCTCAATGAATGCCGACTGTATATTGACACTTTATCTGCTGATTTAGGTGCTATCTCAATCCTTTCTGACATGTTGTCTCATTTATCAAGCATGAACAAGTAGGGGGGTTTTAAGTATGCAATAGAAGCATGTCATGGATGTCTTCAATCTTTCACAGCTCCTTTCTGGAGAAGAATATTTTCCCCCACAAGCCATCTGGTGTATAGTTTCCAGCCTAATAAGAATGAAACTGAGATGCATTGGACTTCAGCAGATGATAAAGAGTAGGCCAGGCCAAACAAACACACTCACACAGGACAAGGACAGCAGATGGAAAGGGCCCCGTAATGCTGCCAGCGCTGGATCCGGGCCTAGTGGGCAAGACCCAATGGCCTCATTGGATGTCCATTGATATGTGATGTTCTAACAAACTCTGAGCAGCATATTTAAATTCAAACAATGTATCCCAGCTCTGGCTGGCACACAGCAACTACTGTGGGAGTTGTTACACTACTGCTCTTTATACCAGCGAATGCTGAGTAAAATTGTTCCTTTTATGACTTGCACACTCACAGAGACACACACAAGGGCAAATCTCAAACTGATCATTGATGTGCCTTATTTTAATCGTGTTACAAGCACATCACCAACACGGTTGCGTAACCCAATATTCAGATATAAGATTTCGTTCAGGCACACTTTGGGATAATCCTCTCTTAACTGATCTAACAATGTACCATTAGCCTAGATGACCTAATTTGGATTTTACTTTGACTTGACCCAGGACAATCTGTCAGAGCGATTTCAAATACTATCACTGAAACTACCCATCACTTATTCGGAACAACATTAGGCCATGTGTTCATTGGATAACTCTGTGATAACAAGTACTCAAAGTAAAGTTTCTTGACCTGTTTTCATCCTGTGTGTTTACTGTAGCTACAGCTGTATAAACTAACTGGCTACCATATTTGCCGATCTAAAGCGGACCTTGCTGCACAATTGTATAAAGAAGTTCCGCATAATTACAGTAGATACATTTTTATGTGTCTTTGTCGGTGTAAGGAAGCACTTGAGCTGTCAAAAGCTTTTTGACTCCAGTCCAAGGTGCACAACAGTTTCTCATAACTGTGTATTTTGATGTCATGCAAAATAGCCCACGGGCACATACTCACCGAGGGAGAGGAATGACAAAGTGAGAATGGAAAAGGGTCATGTCAGGGTTGTGTCACATGCAATTATGCTATTTCGCTGAGCTGCGTGCAGGAGAGTGCAAAAATGCATATTTGTGACTAATAAAACAGTGAGTGCAGACAAACACTGGCTGCTTATCACTGCTTTCTAAAATATGTGACTCATGTGTGTTTTCATTCAGCACTTCAACAACAATTCTTCCTGATGTAGACAAATGACAGCTTTCTGATGATAGTTTTAAACAATGTACATATATACACACACAAGATACAATTGGCAGTTCAAAATCACTGCATACTTTGTTGTGGGCTGTGTTATCACTTGTGAGGGAGGGTGCCACTGGATTATTAAGGGTGCGGCTGACTGTGGCATTTTAGGGTTACGTTCTTTGACAGTAATGAATTTACACCAATTAGGACTCACATTATGACCGCTGAGAGGTGGGTGGGACACATTACATAAACAAGTAACGCTTTTTCTCCTCAAATTTGAGACATTACAACTAGGAGACATTGACTGGTGACTGGGTTAGAACATCTAAAAAGCTATGTCTCCTCCTGGTTCAGTATCTTTCAAAAGGGGTCCAAAGGGAACTTTGGTCGAACCAGTGATTGGGTCGGGGCTGATGCACATGGAGAGCTAAGGCTGGACCATGAGGTCCTGTCCAACAGATTAGCTGCTGTCCCTCTGATAGCTTAAGAAGTTTAGATGGTTCTGATAGAAAGGTGCTGGAATACACAGTTAATCACAGTTGGTTGTATATGTGGCCAAATACCAGTTTGTGCTGATTTATGATAGAATACCTAATCAGAGAGAAATGCTGTCTAGTAGTGCAGTATCCTAGAAACACCAATACTTAAAACACACACAAAAAAATTATAGATAGATAGATAGATAGATAGATAGATAGATAGATAGATAGATAGATAGATAGATAGATAGATAGATAGATAGATAGATAGATAGATAGATAGATAGATAGATAGATAGATAGATAGATAGATAGATAAATAGAGTCTTTTATGAGGATTTTTAAAAGTACCGTCTATACAGATAACGTTTATTTTTGGTAAATTCTAGTGGTACACATAACAGACAAAAATAAAAAAAAAAACAATACAGAAACACGTCTTATCAGTGGTAGTGTGAGCATGGCCGCAGTGCCCTCTCTTGATCTAGAACAGCAGTATTTATATTTGTCTCCTTTCATTTTGATGTTGTGTTGTTGTTTTTTAAGGTGATAAGGATGAAGTTTCTATGACCTATGCAAAATGTTAGATAGTCTGTTCTGGAGGTGAAGATACATGGTCATAAAAGGAGAAAGTGACTGAGTGAAGGCGCACAGAATATGGTGTGCTTGGAGAGTTTCGGCCTGAGAGCTGCACCTTTGGCAAGGCACACTCAGAGCTGACCCCACCTACCACATCACCCTTTTCTGCTAATTTTTGGCCTATGGACAACAAAGTGGATCAATGTTTTATACTGATTTCTGAGATGACTCCCCTCTGCAACTTTGCAGCTGCACACATCTCAATTGATATTGATATTGCTAACATGTGAAAGAATGCTTCACTTCCTCAATATTATGCAAAAAGGACATAATTGGCAGATGTGTGTTTTAAAAGTTTATTAGAGCACACATAATTTCACAGTTAAATATCAGATCTATAGGTAGAGGTCGAGAAAAGAAAACGAAAAAGTGAACGGTATATATTCTGTTTTAGTTTTTGAGAAATGCAAACAGTTCTTGCAAACTCTCAGTGGATGACCTCCACGGCTTATTTCCCAGGTTCGATAAGGTGCACAAGTCCTGTTTACTTGTAACAAATAAAAGCCCATACTGAACCAAAATTAGAGTGCAGCTGTGGAAGGCTGGATGATATGAATATCGCCTTATTGAAATAAACAAGCACAGTAAAAGAGAGAGTTGATATTTAAACCTAAGTTTTGTGTTGTGGAGTTTGTCTCACAGTTGGGTGGTGTCATTTCTGCAGCCAGTTGGATCCCTTCGATGTTTGCTTCACCCTTATGCAGGAAATGATGGAATTATGCAAAGGGTACGTGATGTTTTTATACCATCCCTTAGTAGCATTACATCAGCGCCAATTCATGTGAAACAAGCCTTGATGCAAATTCTGTAACCCTTTCAAATACTCAGCAAGATCTGCAGCATTTTTATGCGCTGTTTTACGCCAATGGAGAAATAATGACAGCGCTACTGATGCTGAAAACACCTCGACTCATCCTACAATGGCTTCATTCACAACAGAGAAGGAGTTGACAGTGTTTTGAAAACCAGAGAGGGAGGCAGCAAGTGGCCGATCCGTTCTGCTCAGCAGCTGTTTCTGGCAACAGCAGGTAGGCTGAGGATGGACTGTATTTACAGTGAATTAGGCCATCAGCTGGACAGCGTCCTCGGCATACAAGCGACTCAGACGGATCAACAAACAGATGTCTGATGTCTGTGATTCAAGGGCAAATCCTTAGACAGCTACAAATCATGGATTGACAGAAACCCCGTGTGTGTGTGGGGGTGGAGATCCTGACACTCACAGTGGTAGATAAAAACCCTTTCTTTCAGGACACACCATGAGCCACGCCCATGGTAAACCGTGGGTGTCAGTCTGAAATAACTGCCAGTACCAACAGTGAGATTTGAAGACTCTTCACTTAAAAAAGCTTCAAAAACTGAATAATTTTTCGAGATGCCATGTTGTCCAAAACAGAATGGTATCAACAGAAAAAAAAAATAGTTGGAAACCTAGTTAACTTTTAAGAGCGATCAAAAAAATACCAAACCATATAAAATTTTATTTGGTTGGCAGAATTTTAAGATGGGAAGAAAAGAAACTTCAACAAATGGTTTAATTAAAAAATATGAGGGAAATGCAAGATTGACTCAGCCTATTACACATCAGCAGAGTTATTTAACTGTTTATTACTGATGCTCTCATTAGATTTAACTATGTAATCCCACAGATACTTTCCAGTGTTTATCTAAACTACTTTACAATAGAAAGTAGTAGGAAATACATAATGCAAACATGCTGCATCTTTTTCATTTGTTTGTCACTATAATAGATTTTTTATTTTAATTGTCCTGAATGTAGCTCCACCCATCTTCCCATCACTTTAACCAGGTCCCATTTCTCTGCTGAAAAAAAGCATCCACACAGCATGATGCTGCCACTTCCATGAGTTGGGATGGTGAGTTCAGGGTAAAGGACACTGTCACGTTTCCACCAAACATAGCGTTTTACACATTGGCCAAAATGCATAATTTTGGTATCATCTGACCAGTGCACTTTCCTCCATATTCTCCATTCACCAACCAACTTATAGCAAAGAGCTAACAAGATTTATTAGGGGTTTCTTTTATCATTGGCTTCTTTTTGACACTTCCATGAATGCCACATGTCTGGAGTACACAGCAAACAGTTCTAATGTCAATAGATACTTCTACCTATTTTTCTTTTAACATGACAAAGTTCAATGGACTGAAATTGATCTAAGCTAGCTAAATGATCTAAGCTAGCTAAATGAACCCTAGGTTGTTATGGGAAGATGCAGCAGGACGTACCGCAGTTGTAACTACTGCTGCGCCGATGCCATTATTTGGTCCCGATACGATACCCGATACCTGGCTGTGCAGTATTGGCCGATACCGATACCATCTGTTTGAAATTGATGTGTGTGTGTATATATGAAGAACTGCATACTACTTAGGGCAGTAGATCTTTTTATTGCCTACCTGGAATGGGTCACAATTTAGGCTCTCAAAGGCCAAAACAGTGCAACATTCATGAAATTAAAACATGTATAATAGTAGTGCAACAGTAAGACAGTAAAATTACATTAATAATTGAATAATCTCTTTTAAACCGTTAGTTTTGGCTCTCAAATGCCAAAATAGTGCAACTTTCATGAACTTATATATCATGTATAATAGTAGTCGGGAAAGAAAAGGCTGCGAAAGAAAAGGCTGCGTTCAAGTGACATACAAACATCAAAATGGTATCGGTGCCCTATTTGTTGGTACTCGCCGATACCGATACCAGTATCGGAGCCCCGCCCGATACTGATATCGGTATCGGTGCAACACCAGTTGTAACCCCAATGGAAGCCTTGACCGGTTTGCGCCTCCTTCCCCAACAACGTTTCCTACAGGTGTTTTTGCTAGTTCAATATCACCATTGAGACAAACAGATCACATAAACACTTTACTGTAAGCGCATAACCTCATGGCTTTTACAGTGAGTGCGTTTGTTGTTAAAGATTTCTGACTTCTCAAACCTTTTTTTTTCTTTTGGTCTCTTTTTTTCTAGGAGTAAAGTTGACTTATGATCACTAGGTTGCTAAACTTTGACTATTTTATCAGGACATTTACAAACCCATTACTCACTGAAGTAAAAGACAGGGTAGGAAAAGACTTAGCAAAATAATCAAACTGCTCGGCATCCCATGTGTATTCTGACTCTAAGACTGAGCTATTGCCGGTAAAGTAGACTTAGACAAACTTTATTGTCATTTGTAATGACATGTAAAGAAGTAAATGCTTCTGGTCAGCACTGCTTCAACAGACCCCCCAACGAGAACGGTTACATGCTTGTTCAGAGTTAGTTTGCTTTTCATGATGTGACATCAAATCAAATAAAACTGACTTCCGTCACATCTCAACTCATTTTTTCTGATTAGAGTCCAATCAAGGATGTTTTCCAGATTTGCACTGATTATGTAAATGTTTCCTTTTTCTTTTTACTCTAATTGCCATTCAACGAATCGTTTGCGCAGCTTGTTTTCACACTGCATCACAAATGAGAACAGAAACGACGCTTCTACGACACTTCTTTGAATTATGCAGAGCAACAAAACAAGGTGTTTACGTGCAGCTGTGTTCACTCGGCTCCGTCGCTTGATGCCGCAATCTCTGCTCACTTCAACGAGCAAATGCTGGCTGATCTGGGAGAGTCGTGATTTCAGGCAATGATATGTACGACAAATTTATGAAGATTACATGTAGTTTCATCATTCAGAGACACGGAGGGGGGGCCCAGACAAATATGACCATTTGCTGCTGGTGTTTTGAAAATGGAGGTGTGCATTCGGGGACCTGAGGGTTGCCTATAAAAATGAAAAATCTACCAAATCATTGTGTTCTGAGAAAGTATTATCTCTTTAGTATCAAAAACACCATCCTCCCCTAACCAATGGATCAGAACTAAAGGGAATTTGCTGTTTGGATTTGTCAGCAAGGATATGCTTTCAGTATTTAAGAACACATAGCACATCCATCTTCTTTTTGAGGGCGTTATGGTTTTATAAGTATAGAGGAACAGATGGTATAGATTAATTTTCTCTATCCATTTAAAAGACAGATTTCCATATGAACAGATGTGTCTCTGCAAACTAATTTTATGATGATTTTGACAACTCTAGTTTCCATCTTCCAGTTGAAGACTTCACCTATTTTCTTTGTGTCTGTTGCCTTTAAGTTTTACAATATTTATCTAGTTCAGTTGCAATCAATTTTCATAAGAAGTTAAACATATTAAACATGTATTTTTTAATTTGTTTTACTGGAAATAGGGTTGTGGGGTACATTTGTCTCAATCACGTTCCAACTACACTACTAATTACTTTTTCACAGATTTTGCTATATTTGAATATTTTTTTGCCCTTATTTACATGAGAAGCAAACATTCCCTGAATAAAAAAAGCCACGGCAGTAGGTGGGGGTGAGGAGATCATTAGCACCTTGAAATGTAAAATGGATCAAGGTAAAAAAAAAATGAGTTTTGCCATGGTAATCATTATAATTAATACAAACCAGGCACAATGTATTTCTCTTCATTTTCTGTGTTCAAATACTTAAAGAATGTCATGATTTAGGTTTTTGTTTGCTTTGGTCTGGACTAGTTTTAGTTTTAATTAGTTTCCGCTCCCCTCAGCCAACAGCCATCTGTCACCACCCAATTAGCTCTGTCCACCTCTCAGTCACCAGTCAATCAGCCCAGATCAACTCCACCTTCTGCCACTAGTTACTGTCAACTCTGTTCACCTGCCTTCATCTGCCTGCCTCAGTCATCCACTCACTGCCACAGCTTCTCGTGAGATGTGTCCTGCCTCTACCAGGCCCGTGTGCTCAACCAGCTGGACTCCTCTGAAGAAAGTTGCCTGTGTCTGCCTGTTTCTACGTGAGTTCCAGCCGCTTGCTCTGCCCGTTCTGGTGGTTCCCCGGTCCACGTCGCCTGTTCTGGTCTGTCACTACCTGCATCTTCTGATCTCCTGCTAATCCTTGCCTGCCTGCACCATCTGTCATTATTCATCTGTCAATTCTGGTTTTGCTCCAGTAAACTTTTTTAAACGTGACTCTGTGTTTGGTTGAATATTTGGTTCACCAGCAGTAATCATTACAATGAATGTGTTCCAAAAAGATGAATGTTTTTTTTGTTTTTTTTTTACATATTTGTGAACGGCCACAGCAAAAAACATTAACAAATCTCCTTGTGGTCATTTTGAGTTATTTATAAAATCAGAAAAAGTGGACTCTAAGCTTTCCAACGAAGTCAAACTTGTAGAAATCAAGTAGAATTTGAAAAAAGATATGACCTTTTGAATGTTTGCACTTTCCAAAAGAAGATTAGGGACAAAACAAGCATCAATGTTTCGTTAGAATCACCCCAAGGGGTCGTGTTAACAAAAGCTGTTGATTTGGATGACTTTACATTCCTTGCAGCAACACCTCCTACCCCTTCAATTCTTGTCAGTATAGGGCCCAAATCAACTCACAGCACTATTTTGTTCAGGTAAAGATAATTTACAGCTCTGGATTACAATAATTGTGTTAGATCTGTGCATTGAACAAACATCTTCAACTTTCCGAAAAATGACAACACCAAAATTATTGGAAAAACAAATACACGCATTCATACAAACAACTGTTTAAGTGTTTTTCTTATTTTTTGTTTATCATTTACAAAATTGGTAAATTGATATTTACCAAAAACATTACAGAGATAAAGTTTAGGTTAGGTTATTGCGCAATCCGTTAACATTAATTCTCGCTCTTCCGTCAGCAGTCCAAAGCTTTCCTCATCTTCGGTTAACGGCAGCAGGAAACTATGAATATCCACCAAAGGTATGCAGTCGCTTCATCGGTTTGTTCCGTTTCAGCTCTCCCAATGCAGAATGTAAAACCAAGGATTTTTTTTTATTTTTAACAAAACTTCATTGAACCGTTCAGACAGCAGTATGATTATCGCCGCATTGAATAGTAGTATGAATGGCCAATAAAAAAAAAATCAGGTTTTAGAAAAAAGTCAGTTCTGAGCTTCAAGACCTACAGTGTGAATATAGCCTAAGAAACTCAGACTGAGTACATAATGAAAGTTGTTTTTTGTTTGTTTGACTTTTCTTTTTTCTCATTGACATCTGTTGAACCCTTGCCAAAGATGTTCAAACTAAACTATAAAATAACGGGGCACTGTGTAGTGAGTAAACAAGAGAGAATGCCAATTTTCTACATGAACAGAACAAGAAGCACTTTTATTTTGATAAGTAGAAAGTGTTTGTGCAATGAAGCCGCTAGCATAATAGAAGTAATAGCATAATGGAAAATAAGATGTCAGATGTAAGTTAAGTTTATTCTGTTTGGGAATGACCCAACGTTGTCCAATACAATGTTCAGTCAAAGACAAATGGGTGGAGTTTATGTTGTGAAGCCACAGCGAACATGACTGGCTGATAAATCAAGCACAGCCTTTCACAGGAAAATAAAGGCATGCAGTGCATCACCTGTCAGAGCTGTGGTCTGTAGCTTACAGCACGCTCATCGCAACAGATCGCAAGAGATAAAGATTGTGTCCTAGAGCACAAGTCTTTAATCTTTGTTCTCGCAAAGTAACACCGACTTGAGTTCAAGTTGGAAACTTGCATCACCATCCCTGACCATTGCTGGTGACAATACTAAACCAAATTACAGGATGATTAACGGCAAACCACTGGGTAAGTGCAGATGTGAGAGATACAAGTATTTTGAATGAATTCGTTTTCAAAGTGTGAGCTCAATTAGGAGTTTGTTGTGTGATCTGTCAGACTGAAAAATGAAGACTCATTTAGCAAGTTATAATTTGTCTTTTGTGTTTAGAAGTTAGGCTATCTCCAAAAGCAGACCCCACTGAAAAAAAGGGTGTGTTGAGAGGAGACCTGTGTCTTAATTTACTCTTTAAGTTAAAGCAAATAAGATAGCTCAAAGGAATCGCTATAGCCGAGCTCTTTAGAAATCCTGAGCTAATTTGACCAGTGTCATTGACATTATAATTAAGCTTAAAAAATCCATTTGAATATCATGAAATGACAGTACTTAATACAATATTCAGTTTTACTCCTGAATAGAGACATTTGGGTTGTAGCTAAAAGCCCTTTAGGCAATTAACGGAATAATAGGTATTTATGATTTTCCTTCTTGCCAGGAGCAAAGACTGTGTAGAAACAACCACACCCCTGCATTGGAATCAGGTTTTCTCTAATTCCCTGCTTGCGTAGGAAATGTGTACACAGTTGGTTTGCTTTAGCTGTGCGGAAGAGGTGCGCACACACAAACCTGCAATAATGCCTGTGAAAAAGAGGCCAAGAAAAACCCTTGTTACTTTAAAGCCAGTGAGGCAATCAATAAACCACTGACCTCAAGGTAACAAAGGCAAAATTTCTCTCTTTTTTAAACTCTCTCTCTCTCTCTCTCTGCAGCTGCCATACAAAAATATACAATTAAACTTGTGATAAGAATGCATAATGCTTATTTTCATCAAGAGAACAAGCACAATTTGGAAACAAGCGAAATGCACTACGGAGAGAGGAAGAATTATGCCCCACTGACAGTGCTCTAGTCGGGGGGGGGGAAAAAATGCATCTGATACGGCTCCTCCCAAAATCGCAGCGCTAATCTCTTGCTGCCCCACACTGGTTTGGGATTTGTGCAGTAATATTGCCAAATGACCTCTGAAGTTAGTCCTGTTTTCAAACAGATGAAACTGCAAGGATTACAGTCAGAGAAATTACAGCAATTCTCAGGCTGACAGGCGGGATCTCGACACAAAGTAGAACACTTTGTGAAAAACAGTCAAGCGCAAAGACTTTCTCAATCTCCTTGCGAACAGGACGGTTCTTTGACGTCCGTTTAAAAACCCAAAGAGGCGAATGCGCGTGTACTGCTGATGAAAATCAGTGTGTTTTTGAGTGAGCTCGAAATGTTCTGTGGGTTCATCAGCGTCAAGGTTAAGCAAGCAATTCTATCCACTTTATTGATGCGGGGACCGATTCGTTTTTTCAGACGCGAGCCATCCGTCTGCACGTTAAACACGATATGTCTTTGACCCAGAGCCAAGATCCACAGGAGGTGGCCTATCAAAAACGAATTGAAAAAAAGATACGGTACATCCACAATATTTCCACATTGTTCAGGACAACGTTTTGAGGCGTCGACCTTCATCTAAGTCATATGATAATGCCTGCCTTTTTCAGCGCACTTCACTGCCTCGTGTTGACATTAACCTGCGTATATAAGCGGCAGCAGAGGAGAGGCCCGCCGGAGAACATGCAAACCTGCTCCCCCCCCCCCCACATGTTCAAGGGATTTCAGTCTGTTGGTTTTGATAAGTCCTTGTGAGACCTTGTCTGTGATGTAAGATCTCCCTTTTTTTTCTTTCCCACTGGCACGAGTCGACGGTGTTACGATTGTCTCTAAAAACTGGGGTTCCAGCCCAGAAATATCTGGTCATCTCAAATGACTTAAACTGTTTAGAAGAAATTTATATATAAAATAGAATCATTTTTTAAACGAGCTTGGGCTTTTTTTTTTTTTTTCCCAGGATCACGAGAGGCTGGAGTCTGACCCAGCATTTATGAATACAGCAGCGGGACATTCTGTGCAAAATTGGGAAAAAAAATTTAGTTTCAAGGGACCAGGCTTTCTCGTAATCTTTGAAGTCGCTTTCAACTCCAACTTATAAATCATTCAGGCATTAAAAAAGGGGGCTTCTCACATCTACGGGCTTAGTGATCTTTTGCCACTTTGTTTTACGCAGTGTGTCACAAAGAGAACAATTATTCCTATTTCTGGAGGTAAGCCTCTGAAACGTTCTACTTTTATGACAAATTTCAGACGCTCTACCTCTGCTGAGGCTTATTTTTTTTGTCCTTCACTTGTTTAGCCTTTCCTTTCGACTGCACAACATGCTGCCGCCATGTTATGCAAGAACTGGACAGATAAAAAAAAAAAAGTGTCAATGTGCAAAGATGATCAAGACCCCTTCAAAGATTTTCTGCTTGGAAGCAAAATATAAAGAAATAAGAACTGTTAAAAATGTCTCATAGTACTGTGGAGGGTTTAATACATATTTGCTATTTGGATAAGATTCTGCTCATTTGAGGCCCGGGTCCAACAGTTGTTATGGATGGCTTTATTTTTCTGTTTACTAATTGGCTGTTCATTTAACCTTTCAAAGAGATGACCTTGGGGTGGGCTTGAGCTCAGCGAGGTGCCTTCACTGCCCTAACCCTACATGCATCCCTCCATGGGCCAAAATACACACAAAGCTTTAATATTTTCATTGATCCCCAAACCTCTGGCTGGTTGAGTGGTGAGTGGTGAGTTTGACTGTCAATGAGCTGGAGTTCTTCTGCAGCTCTGTCACTTCTGGTGCCAACAGCGTGGGGTGATAATAAAGCTGTTTGATATGAAAGCATTTGCATGGTTGTAGTGCAGATTAGTTGGACGTAACCGTGAAGTTTATCTCTGGGATTTTAATTTTTAGGAATTACCGCATGGATTTGTGCAGTGATGGTTTTAGGAACACGATGGGACGTTTCTTTCCTTCTTTTTAAACGAATATGATCTAAATTCATCTCTCTGTAATACTGAGTCTTATAAAAAAAAAAATTAATTATTAATATATGATATCTGTGGCCCGCGTTTGTCACAGTTATGGTTCTGTTTTAGTTTGGTTTTGGGCTTATGAGGACTTTTTCTGTTTACTCTGTCACGGTTTACGTTTCTGTCTTAGTTTTGGTTTGTCACAGTTTGGTTTTTGTTTTGGTTCTGTCCTGCACTTTGCTCTATTTACTCAGTTCATCATTCAGTAGTCAGCCAGAACCCTGCCACCTCCCTGTTCACTCCCCAGTCAGTTCAGTCATCTGCCCAGACAGTACCCACCTGTTTTACCTAATTAAGTTCTACTCAGCTCACCTGTTCACTTGCCTTTATATACCTGCCTCACTCACTCACTCACTCACAGCCAGATCGTCATGTCGTCTCATTGCACCTCACTTGTTTTCACTCATGTTCTGCCACCGTGTTTAGTTCTGTCTCCGTGCTCCACCAGCTTGGACTCAATAACTGTGACATCTGCATCTCCTGGTTTGTTTTTTGCCTTTTTACATGAAACAACTTTTTCGCAGGGAGTGTTGGCCTAGTGGTTAGAGCAGCGCGCTTGCACTCAGAGAAGAATGCAAGTACCCGGTTAGATCCCCAGCGCCTGCACTCTGGGTCCCTGAGCAAGACCCATAACCCCAGAACACTTCCCGGGCGCTGCACATGGCAGCCCACTGCTCCCCTAGGGTGATGGGTTAAAAGCAGAGAACAAATTTTGTGGTAATGTTTGTTTCAATGTATGTTTTAATGACAATAAAGATGATATCACATTATTATTACATTACTTTTTCGTAACTCTGTGTCCGGCTGAATTTCGGGTTCGTCAGCACCAACCGTTACAGCGTTACTGAGCGTGCAATTCAAACTCATACAGTTTGATTTTAAAGCTATTGGAGCCACAAGTATTTTTGGTGTCTGACTTCTACTACAAAAGGGTTATTCATTTCTCATTCTGTTTAATTTAGTAAAACCACTCTAACACAGTATAAAAAAAAACAGCACAGCACATTTTAAACCATAACAAAATGTGCTTTAACCAACCTCTGTCTGTGTGTGTGATTGTATATTCAACCCATAAACGTTTTGAAGGATTGATCAGTGACGGTTTATGCACAGAACAGGACTCTGCTCTGGGTGTCCTCCTTTTCAATTGGGCCAAGGATTGAATCAGCACACAAAATACATGCTGTGGTTCGGATGGTGCGGCATCATATTACAGTTTTTTTTAAAGCTGTCTCTGACCTAAAGCAGAGTTGGTGCATTGTAATGCACTTGGGAACTCTACAGTGATCCTTCATTTGCTTCAAATGCGTTGCATACATAGTCCCACTGGCAAAAGTGGGGCCTCCTTCTGCACATTTAACGCAATATTCTTTTGGCCCAAAGCCAAGTTCCACAGGAGGTAAGCTATCAAAATAAACTGAAAAATGATAGGATACTTCAAGAATTTTCCCACGTTGTTCATGACAACGTTGTAAGACACCTACTTTTATCGTAAGATAACGCCTGCCTTTGAGAACTCTGCAGTGGTCTTTCATTTGCTTCAAACGTGACGTATACATAAATCACACCCATGGATGTAGTCGAGGCAGCTCGCAGTCATGGTAAAGACAAAAAAAAAATGTCTACAAAAACTAAAAGTGGAGACTGTTTCATCACACCTGGAGAGCATTATGAAGATTTCCAGAGACTTTCCGGGAAGCCCCTCTGGGAGTAACACGAATCAGTATAAATGTATATAAACCCGCCTGACCGCTGAAAAAAAATCCAGAAGTTCCATTAAGCCTCCGTATTTACCTGTTGAGAACAACTAAGAAAACTCCCTGACTGCAAGACCTCTACAGCCTGGACAACTAAGATATGTGCGCTGCATAAACAAAAAGTCAATGCTTCAAGACGCACTCCACTCTAGACCACAGGGAACATTAAAACTTGACTATGAATATGCCTGGAGGACTTTGTACTACTGACCTTTTAGAAACAGGTTTATGGATTGACAACGGCAAACTTGAGCTGTTTGCTCATATGGACCAGAGGTGCGGCAGGCACGCTAGAGGTCAGGTTTGGATAACCAGAAGATTAGCATTCCCATGATCAGGCTCGGAAGCGTGTCAATGCTGAGGTTTTTGTTTTTGTTTTTCTGAGGCAGGAGCCGACCCTCTCCATAGTGCACTTGACTCTGTAGAATCCCTGAAACAACAGGCCATCTAAAAGAGGAATTTGATGCCGTGTTTTGACAAGTCGAACCTTGGTGATCTTTAGACTTTCCAACAAGACCAGAATCAGAAGTGCGAGCACATGTCAACCAGAGCCTGATTGTTACCCCTCTCAAGTTTAATCAAAGCTCAACATCATTCTTCGCTTTCAACAGACATTTATTTAGGACAACATGCCTCACGGTGGCACAACAAAATGCCGTCAGAACTCATTGGCAGCATGAAATCCAGAGCAATAAAGATGATTTTTTTACAGCTTCTTCTCAACAACGATAAACACGGCTTTCTTCTTCTGGGAAACCTATTTTAATCGGCCTCTGGCAGACGTGTGGGATACAACATTCCCCCTTGAATGTTAAGCATGTTTTTAACCCAATAAATGAACCCTATTAACATAAATTTACCTGTTACATATTTATTTTTGAACGGTTCATCTCAAATACTAAAATGTATTTATTACCCTTTTACCTGAATATTAAAAATAATGAAACAAACACATGACAGATGGGATACCAATTACATTTTTCATATGAACTTCTTTCATTTTTTTTTGTCTAATGTATTTGCCATAATTATTCACCCATATCACTACATCTTTTCAGGCGATTGACTTAAATACTTATGTTTCATTTTGGTGTATATTAAAATAAATACAACAATTAATAAAAAATATATATGTTTCAACTGTATATAAAGATTTGGTTTATCTGTTTGAGGCACACAATGAATATGCATTGAAGGTTTACACTGAAATTCTGTCGTTCCATGCACATTTTATAAACCTCCGCTGAAAATCCTGATTCTTCTTCTCAGTCATTCTTTTTTCTTAAAAACAAAAGTCCCTGTGTTGTGCTTGAGTTTGTATGCTTGTAAATCTAAAACTTTGCTCTTGCCAGCTCAGCACTGAAGTGCTCAGCCGTCCGTGGAAGCAAATCAACATGCAGCTGTGCTCATTTCTTTATTTATTCACGCTGTTCAGATGTTTGCTGCGCTTTTTCTTTTCATTTATCGCTGATATTAGGTCAGCTTTCAGAGCGAAACTCGGGGGAAATGAGAAGACGAGCAAAAAAAAAAACGGTGGGCAATAAAAAAAAGCATAACTGTGGTCCCTGCAGTGTATGATATATACAATAGTTTGGAGGTTTGGAAAAGTTTCCTCTCGGTGATCCGTCAATTCTGGACAAGAATGAGTGCCTCCCCTTTACCACCGTGGGGTTATTAATGCTGCTGTGCCAGGTTGAGCTTATCATGCTCTGGAAAATTGAGTGAAACGGGGATTCTCTGAAATACCAATAAGGCCACTGTTCATTCTTCTGACAAACAGATCCTGTGAAAAAAAATCGTTTTAAGAAACTGTCGAATGGAAGACCATGTCTGACTTACTGTATAATGACTTGGCCAGAAAGTAGAATTGGCTTTTATGGATAGATTTATAGATTTCTGCTTCTTAGGGTGCCCAGATGAGCTTCAGAAAGCACATATAAGCAGAGTGTTGAAACTTCTGCTGCCTGGGGAATCTGCATCAATAATGAATTATCCCACTCATTAATCCAGCCAATGTCCCTCCCCTTATGCTGGCCTCCTTCTGGTGAATCCTGAGGCATTGTATGGCCATACTGGAACAATCCCCCCAGCCTGCACTGTTCCATATGAGGCCTTCTAATTTAATGTTATCTATCTATCTATCTATCTATCTATCTATCTATCTATCTATCTATCTATCTATCTATCTATCTATCTATCTATCTATCTATCTATCTATCTATCTATCTATCTATCTATCTATCTATCTATCTATCTATCTATCTATCTATCTATCTATCTATCTAATTTCAGGTTACATCAGGTGATTAATAGATCAATGACTGTAAAATTAGCCTCACTGCTGATGGTTGGTTTTCTGATGGTGGTGTTATTTTTGGTCAGGCGGCTACGTTGATGTTGGTGCAGACATGAGACATATGATAACTTAAGAACTGGAGGATTTTATGGTAAAATGTGTACTCATCCCACTATCTCCATCCTTGTAAAGAGCCAAATAAATATCCAATTTATACTTGTAACCATCCAATGTTTTAAAAAAAAAAGAGTCCCACCACAGAGGTATGCACAGGAGTCAGACCGGTTTGGATTTAGTTTTTCACTTAATAGTCTCTGATACTCTGATACTTCTATTTTCTGATCATATAAAGCCATACACGTATTTACCGTCTAATTGTCAAGTAAAAGATTCCTCTGTCTTCAAGGAAATGGTGCAATAAACTCAAGTGGTCCATAGACTCAAGATACCCACAGAGAATACCCCCATATCATATCACTGGAGCACACTGCAAACTAGAGCATGTCCATCTTGCCAAATTGTATGGCTTATACCATTTGGCTCAGCTCTGTAATACGATTATACAATTCAGCTTCCCAAATAGTCATTTCATACTATATTTTTTCTCCAGATTACCAATTATTCAATTTGACTTGAGTTCAGTATAGGCAGTCGTGGTTTTCCAACAGTATTGTCCATCGCTCCCAAGCAGGTCCCACATTCATTTGCTACTATAGGCAGATGCTTTAAAGGCTCTCGTGTCTTTTTCTAGTGAAGACTGTCAGTGTTCTGGCATGCTCAGCTCTTAGATCATACCGTTTTTTTTTTTTCAAATTAACCAGCTAGATGTCAGTGCCGACCTGACTGTGACCACCACAGCACCACTGGTAGGAGAAAATCAACTGTCAGTGTAATTGTGTGCGTAGTTGTGGTAGAAATTAAATATACATTGACTCTAAAAAGTATTTGGACTAATGAGATGCTTTCCAGGGCTGCAAATCGATTTAATGTTGTTGTGTTTTACACAAAGTGAAAGAATGATGCTGCGGTGCTGCCTTAAAGACATCATGCAGGAAGGGAGGGAAGTTCTTTAAACACAGGTTACAAATAAAATCTCCCCATTTTTCCCAGTCAGCTACACTACCTTTTTCGACGTAATATATATTTTAAACAGAGAAAAGGATTGCTGTTTTTCTCCACCATAGTTTGTTCACTTTACATTTTACCTTTAAAATCACCCTTTATAAATTGTTCATGAATTTCTTTCCCACAGCTTTTTGCACAGGATTTTCTTCAGTACAAAGGGAATTGACTGGATAATGAATAAAATCATTGTCTGGAGTTGCCTGAGTGATTCCTCACTGACAGGCTCAAGGTTCCCTAATCACATAGAGAAAACTTTGAAAAAGAAATGCTTGTCTGTCTTTGAATGTTTGAAGTTACTGGTTAAGACAGACTAAAAGTCCACGACGGGTTTGCATTGACACTTGTTTTTTTTTTTCCTCCAACCTCTGCTGCATCTCTCCAACAGTGCCTACCTTTTCACCCAGAAACTCACTGCCATTTTGCCCCTGTGGAAGTCATTTTCAATTCAGACCTTCTGCAGGATTACGACCTGGGGGGGCCAGGATCTCTTTCACCTTTTTTTTAACCTTATTTTGTTGGAAGCTTGAAAGCATGTTCAGGCACTTTGCTGCTGTCTTAGATACTGCAACCAAGCACTTTTATTTCCAGGTCTTCATTTAAAATTATATTAAAATCTCTTGATATCAAACTGGACTTGAGGTCTATTAGGGATACAGCGCTCAGATTTGTCTATTTATTTTATTTTTTTACTTATCCTGTCTGGCAGTTTGGCACTTAGAATTACTTTCTTAGTGCCAAAGAGAGACCAACAAATCTACTTTAACAATTGGAGCATTACTGCTTTCGCTGTAGTGCTCCGCTTGATATGTATGCAAAAAAACTTTACTGGACATTATTTAGGCATTATCTCAAATTCAATGGACATGGAAACGGAAAAGTAAAAGAGAAAGAAAGGAAGAGAGAAAGGTGAAGCAAAACGGTAAAAATGAGAAAAGGTGAAACGGAGAGAACTTAATAACGTCCAAGGAGTCTGCTTCCACACCTGCAGAAAGAGGTAGAAAGAACAACATAACAAACAGAAGAATTTTCACAGGTACAAGCAACCAATAGCTTTGACAACATCACTAAAAAATACACAGTATTATTTAATACAAGATGCCTATAGTGATTGACCAAAGCTAATTATAGGGTTTATCTGTATAGAAATGAATCTGTAAGTACCTGGATCCAAGCAGCTGAGAGAGTGTGCTTGTATATGTAAGGTTTATCCATAAGAAAAATGCCCCTCTCTCCCCCCAGGGTGCCAAGGCAGACAGGAGACCAGGAGAGGGGATAGCCCAAAACCCAAGCTGACAAAGAAACATGCACATAGTGACAGTCATGCAGTCACAATCACACGTTCCCACCCTAATGCCTACACACGCAGATGCTTATAACCATACACTCAATCTAACAATATAACAGAATAGAAGCTGTACACACACTTGCACTCGCCACACACATCCTATACTCCCAGGTCCTCGTACCAATTCCCCAGAGGGCCGTCCAGTCCCCAGACCTGGAAGGAGATTCCCATCACCAGGATGGAGGAGAGCAGGCCGAACACCGCCCCACCCTGGGCTAACCCAGACAAATGGCCTGCTCCTCCTCCAAGCCTCAAACTCCAGATGGCAGTCAGGGAACAGGGGTGTGAGAAGACCTCAAGCCTGCCTCCACTTGCTTAAATAACGTTGTGTTGGTGCATGTGGTGCTGAAGTGCATTTAAAACTGGGACAGGCTGGCGAAGGGGGCAATGTAGTTAATAAAGTTAGCATCCACTACCTGAAACAAAGTTACAGCTTCTAAAATTTTATTCGGTAACTGTCAGCAGTAAAAAGCAAAGCCCCTGCAAAAAGAAGACCTAATTACTAGCCCTGGTTCAGTGGTCCAGCGTGTATTCTGCATAGATTTTACCCCCCATTTTGTTTCTTGTTATTTCTTCTCTTTTTTGGCAACCGGAACAACCTGAATAGTGGAAGATCTAATTTCTGCCTCTGCATTGTTTTTGCTATAACAGGAGGAGGGAGCGATGTCTAACATGTTCAAGATGTTTTTATAATATTAATATTGAATAATCCAGCTGCATCTGTGAGCTACACACTCCCACATCTGGTACGACAGCGTATATGTCAATATGCAGGGAAACATGCACGTAGTGTTTAACCCTGCATATCCTTTCCGACTTCCTTCATTTTAAACACAAGCCGTCGCCCTTTCAGAGACAGAAATATGCCACCGCTACTGCGACGGGAACCCAAATGAAAAATTCACTTGCCGTACACAAGCTACGCAGTCAAGCATAGATAAAGTCTGCGGAGGTGAAAGCTATTTGAAACAGCTGCTGTCTATCCACGCGCAGCTCGTTTGGCAACTCAATCATACAGTGTATTCTGAACTTTCTGCCACCAGGCCCAACTCTCTGGCTCTTCAGAGACTGCTGACATAGCCAACCTGCGTCGCTTATATCTCTCTTTTTTCAGTCTTTGAGAAGGTCAGCCTGTTCTGGCCTCGCCTCTCCTCTCAAAGCGCCCTCCATAGCACATCCTTCAGTAGCCCTCCATCCTTCTTCACATTCATTAGTGTAATGAGTTCAGCCACCAGCCAATGTCAGCCGACAGTCACACTTATCAGCCTCAAAGCCCTTACCCAAACAGCCACTCCCTCAGAATGTGATCTGCATCTCTGGCTGGATCGATATAGCTCAGAAATAACCTTCATCTGAGCTTTCAAGGTGAAACCGGGGGAAGAAAATTATCTTGGGACTCTAACGTGGCTGCTGATAATTCAAACCATTTATTAACAGCAAAAAAATATATATAAATCTTATGGATGGTAATAAAAAGAAACTCTTAGAAATGTGTGTGATGCATCAGGATTCGGGACATAATAATGCCTTCAAGGACATTGGTGGTTTGGTTTCAGCAGACCACAGTTTGGTTACGATCTGTCTGGGGAGGAGCGTGAGCTGATTGTGGGTTGTGTCTGCTGGGATTCTGTGTTCACAGATAAGATAGCCCTCGGAGACACGCTGCCTGCCAGCATATTGTCTTCTGTTCCCAAATCCAGTTGATCATATCTGGGTCAGAGTATTTGACTAATTAGAGGTTAGAATAGTGCTTCGCACTTGCATGGCAGTGAGATGTGCTACAATGAGCGTGCGTTTCAAAGACAATGGGACTGTGACTGAATATCCCTGATGGGCTTTTATACCTCCATTTATAACGACCTATCTTCTGCTCATCAGCACAATAATTTCCTGCAGAAATTGCGTTTAGGCACTTGGTATTCAATAGAGGATGTTTATCAGATTATATGAGCCTGTGCAGTCTCATTTGCATGTTTCTGATGCGCTGGCTGCCATCATGACTTCAGTTCTTGCATTTGAAAGCAGGGAAGTTGAGTAAAAAGATCTGATTCTGGGAGAGGCAAGCTTCTTGATCCACAATTCCTCTGTCAGGAAGTGTAAGTTCTGAGTCCCTTTCATATAAATAAGTTGCACAAAAAATATATTCTGATAACACTGACTGACAACATGAAAGCTAATATGTATATGCAGTATATTTTAAAAGCAACAAGCCAGTGTATCCCCTTTATACAGGAAGTGTTGTATTTCTATAAACAAAAAAAAAAAATGACTTTGGTCAGACGCTAAGGATTCTGCCCCCTAGCGTCTGTTGTTGTTTTGTACTTGACAGGTTCAATTCTTACTCATAACCGGGAACAATTCATAGCTGTTTTGACAACTAACCATTTAAAGGAAATTTCTATAATTTCAAATATCAATCAAACAGTTCACTATACGGAAATCTTGTTAGATGAACCCAATAAATATCTACCAGGGAGTGTTCATGTTTATTTTCTTATATTTCTTGGGGTTCATTGGCCTAAAGTAGAATTAGGATTACAATAAATGAGAATATAGTATACTATGGTATATGTATTTTAACTTATGTTTTTATGTTATTTGATTTGTCTGCTCCTGTAGCACTTTTAGATTTGTAGTCAAATGTAACGTGCATTAGAAATAATATATAGTATTAGAATTCTTATTATATAAGCTTGTCACCAAATGATCAACCAATCAATTGTTTTTTTTTTCATATATATATATATATATATATATATATATATATATATATATATATATATATATATATATATATATATATATATATATATATAGTGCTTTTCTCAGCTAATGAAGGCACCAAACTGCTTTACAATCAAAAAAATTATAAACACAGAGATAAACAAAAGAAAGCATATAACCATAAGAACAGGCAATAAAGATTACAATCTCAGGGCGCTGTGTGCTATTAAAAGCCAGCATGAATAAATTAGTTTTAAGGTTGCATTTAAATCAAGACTTAGTTCAGTGGTGGAGCTTAGATCCACAGTAATTTAATAATAAACAATTCAATTAATTTATACACATTTTTATGGTATTCTTTTTCTATAACTCTTTAAAATAGTTAAGAGGAAAAAAAAGAAAATGGAAGATCAGAACAAAAATGGCAATGCTTCAATTCATTGAGATTACAAACTGGGCAAATGACTAACTGACCTCTAGTCACCTTGGTCTGGTCAATATTGTTTTCAGAGGTTCTACCAATGTTTCCATCTTCTCAAAGGACAGAACAACACTTGACACTGGCTTCATGAGGAGAGACAAGATTTTTGCAGACGCAAAAAATATTAGTTTTCTTGTTTTCAATCACAGGTTTTACAAGTTAAGTGGGTTTCAAAGAATCACAATTTATTCAGCAATAATCCAAACTATGCTGGACTTGTCTATTGCATTCTTATGAATGTCTTACTTTATCACAGCGGCGTGTACAGCAAACCAAAACATTAGCTTCACAAACTCATATTCTGCAAACGAAAATATTAGATTAACTACTGTCGAACCGATGATAAAGGACATTTGAAGCCAAAGAGCCATATTTAATTTAAGACAAATTAATAGTATATAATTACACAGAAGCTGCTTCTTTTTAAGTTGGATACAACTGCAAGAATTATATTTATATTAAATATAGTTATGTTATAAGGTGGCTTTTTAAGTTCTACCAATACTTTATTATCTCAAAAAACAAACAGTTGGAAGGATCCATCATTCCCCTGTCTTTTACAATTTTACTAGTCTAGCAGAGAGGATTTGTTGATTGAAATATAGTGTTAATTCAGATAAACAGCATTCTATAGTGATGTTCTCTGGATGTTCATTTATTTCTGTTAATAAATTCTTGAACTTGAAGAGAAGTTGTCACTCCTATACGTGTGCAGGGTTTGCTGTTAAAAGAACGGCAGTGCTCAAATCATCCTTTCAACTATTGTCCTGATTTCAGCTGCTTAGGCTGATATTCACCGGACAATACCTAACAGACCAAGAGTTATTTATTAAACATTAAACAATTTAAAACATGTGTAATTGCACAACAATGATGTTTGCACATAGTCTCTTTGTTAAATTGCAAATTTGCTCATGCTTTTAAAATTCCCGGGTAAGATCAAACTTAGAGTTCTGGTGGATTTTGTTAAACTTGTATCGAGATTTGTTCCTTTAATGTGTCCCAAGTGCAATTAGGTTTATTAAAATAAATAAATAAAACAGCTAAAAAAGTGATTTTGCTCAAAATTAATGCAAATATGTTCCCGCAGCCCTGAAACTCAGTGTTGCTACATGAGGCCAGTTTTAGTCTGATAACCACATAGAGCATGAGCTGGGTTCCTCTGCGTACACTGTGTAATAGCACGGCACATAAAACCCTGTAGCAGCAGTTTCAAAGGATACCACATTCTCTGACCCACGAAGTATTGCAGGTGTCAGCTCTACAGTTGCGCTGCAACATCCCCCTCATCCATAAAGAGGTAGGGAAATGTCTTTTATTTTCTGGTCCAGTAGACAGATGGTGGGTTTCTTCTGTGAAGCATAATCTCTCAGCAAAGCTGAGATAAAACAGGCCTAATGCCACAAAATCCTGAGGTTTTATCTTTGCAGTGGTGATACTATACATATGGCTCAACATCTGGGGGGGGGGGAGGTGAACAGCGGCAAAGCAGGCATCATGTGACAGTCTAGGGAACTTTCTACAATGCGACCAGACAAGATCAAATAAGGCTCGCGATTACTTAAAGGGGTTTTTCCTTTACAGCTCGCAAGAACTTCTTTCCACCATGTTAGCTTGAAAAAATTGTAGAATGAATCTGGTCACAGCCTATACTACACTATATGATAATAATAATCATATAAATGTACACACAGTTAGGCCCATAATTATTCCTACCCCAGTCAGATTTGGGTATAAAACCTTTTTGAACTATTTAAAAAAAATATAAAATTAAATTAAATTAAGACAGGAAATAAAACAGACTTCTCTCTAAAGTTAATTAAAAGAATGCACCGGGCATACCAGTTTTAGAAAATGTTTTTAGTACATTAATTTAAAAAAAATTGGTATGTCTAAAATGATATAGAGATATGATACAGATCTTTATTGGCATTACATCTCTTTGTGTGTTTCCATTGATATTGTGATGAGCTTCAAATATTGGAGGTTGATAGGATTCCTGACCATCACCCTAATCTTTATTGCTTATACAGATTATATGTCAGTATCCAGTTGGGACTCTGTATGGGCCTCTCCAAGTCATTAATATTATTTCCAGTGAAAAAAAGCATGTTGATAAAGCTAAAACTAAAAATGTTTAAACCTAACACTGGCAGGGGTGTTAATAATGTTGAGCCTAACTGTACATTCACATGCAGCTTGCTGATGTTGTAATTAAAAACAACAAAGCTTCAAAGACTTGTCTGTGTTGTTTGACCTATATTTTTTGTGAGTTACAACATCCATGAGCGGCTGGATGGGCCCCACATATGTCTTCACTTTAGGTTTTGGCTACATTAATTATGCTCTGACTCTAATGTGACCCAGTTGCTGCAGAGTCTAGTATATTAACCAATAAAGCAGTCTTGCTGCCTAAAGTCTGATGAACGGCTACTCAGAACTGAAACCCAAAAACCAGTTGTCTCAAGAAACCAGACGTAAGGTGTCTAAGGCTAAAGTGCGTTGGGGTTGCTGCTGAGGTTCGGGGACCATAAAGAAGTCACAAACTGTGGGAGGTGTAAAATGAAACCAGTACTTCTTTTCCTTCACATCCTCACTGCTCCGCCATTATATAATTTCTCTTTTGTGAAAATTTAAAGCAATGATGTGTTTAATATAATAGCATTACATGTCTTTAATACATTTCAATTCAACCAGATCGTCTATTTAAATATTTCTATAGACAGCCAGGCTTGGAGATGAGTGCTTTCATTTTTTATTTATTTTTTTTCTTGTACTTGCGATGTGGCAGTGACCGCCTATTCAGCAAGCTCATCACTTAAGCTTCACCAGCCATTCTCTCCTCAGTGTAAAGGGTGAAGAGATGGTCAGGCAGCAAATGAGTTGGATATTTCGTTTTTCATCTCTTCATTACACTGAATGAGGAGACTGGTCGTTACCAGGAGAGAGCAATAAGAGGCGGGGTGCCAAGGGCGGGGCAGAATGAGGGGACAATATTTGTCTCATCCATCAGTCGACAAATGATGCATAAAGGTCTGTGTAGCAGAAGATTGATTATGAAGACAAGTCACCTTCATGCCAAAGAATAGATTCTGTTATTTAACAGTGTAATCAAGTTGGCACCAATGTTTTTAAATTCATCTTTTAAAAAGTATTAACCTGCTGTTCGTCATTGATATTTGCAACTAAGTTATTTTTAGTCAGATGTTCCACTGCATTAAGGGAGTGGTGCAATGTCTTTAGAGTTGTCCCGATCCAGTTCCAGGTACGGTGCTCAGGGTTCCAATCAAGGTACGTTCGTTTTAGTTTTTATATAATCTATATCAAATTATTTATTTTTTATTTGCGTGTCTAGCGAAACCGTATTAGCCTGGTTTCAGACATTAGACAGCATGCACTGTGCTCACCACAGGGCTAGAGTCGGAAGCAAGAGAAAAGCGAGCTGAGCAGGGTGCTCAAAGGGTGCAAATATGGTAATGAGGTCATCAGTTGTCGGCATAAGTATTGTCAGATGTTTTTTTTAGATTAAAGCTTTTGTGAGATAACCAGACGCAGCTCATTTCTATCTATTGCTTTTAAACCTTTCACTTCTAAATTGTCCGATCTGTCCTTCTAAATCCCAGCTTTTTGGTGTTGAGGTCACAGTATGACATTAATCTTGTTTGAACGGTGCCAGATACCGAGATAAGGCTAGTTATTCTTGGACCTTTGAGGCTAATTTTCTTTCTACACAGGCAAAAAATGCAAGGCAGCATGGTCGGTCGGACTCTGAGTGTCTTCTTTCTACAGCGCAGCCTCCTTCTGCTGTCGAGCAATGTATGCACAAAAGATAGACCGGACTGGAAGTAAGTGACTCCGGAAATTTACCATGCGTTACAGACACAAATCAGATGATGTGTCCATAAAAAGGTACAAAGCAAAGGCAGCTCATTGGCATAGAGCCATATGAGGTGGACGAATGCTGCTTCTCTGGCATGTTGGATTCACTCCCAGCAGTCCCCTATAGACATTGTGAATTATTTAATTCACAAAAAAAGCGCCTACACTATGGAGAGACCCTGGTCCTTGAAGTCTTTGGACACTTTGAACCAAACCAACAGCTGCTGGGTGAAAGATATAAAGACACTGAAAGTAAAGAATACGATTCTCATCACAGACAGGGTCAGTAAACAGTGTGCTTTTTTCTGTAAAAGAAACAGATATATTTTATTATATCAAGCTTATATGCCTAAATGGTCTTCTTTAACTGACTGACAGTGACACAGTTTTGGTTCTTTTTCGAAAACATTTGGGAATGTCCTTTCCGCCAATAACGTGATCAACTCCATGCCGTATTAGATGGCTTGTGTTTCCTCTGGATATTAGTCAGCCACACTCATCGAAACTCAATACTTAGTAGCAAAGTTAGCTCACCTTCACGTCTTCTGATTCTCGGGATGTAATGAAAACTTACCTTTACTGAGTTATCATCTTTACTTCTACCCCCTTGAACCCAACAATATACAACCATTGTGGTTCTTTTATGTGTGGTTCTTTAATTGTACAATCACATTGGTAGAAGAGTACCCGGTATAGGAAGTGTGACGTGATGTGGGAACTATCCATAAGGAACTTTAAATGGTTTGCCGTGTTCACTGCCTCCAACAAGAAAACAGTCTGTTGACTTTAGTCAAGAAAGTGTGTTCTACCCTTTACAATGACCTTTACAGTGAAAGCCAGTATTGGCCATAACATCTCCAGGTCTGTCTGTTTTATGTGAACAGTGTATCCCCTTCCTCTAAAGAAAGAAGCTATTGGCTGTCCCAAAAGTTGCTAGAATTTGCTAAATGATGTCCTCACTTAAA
The DNA here is from genome assembly GCF_011125445.2 of Fundulus heteroclitus. Classification (NCBI taxonomy): domain Eukaryota; kingdom Metazoa; phylum Chordata; class Actinopteri; order Cyprinodontiformes; family Fundulidae; genus Fundulus; species Fundulus heteroclitus. The sequence continues at coordinate 9,047,426 of NC_046378.1, read as the reverse complement.
TTGCATTATTGACCATGTGCATATAATTGTAGATACTGTTGGAGAGAAAAATGATAAAAATCCCAAATATATGCTGAACCACAATTAACACAGATTCTTTTTTTATCATTATTTCCAACCCTCCTCCTTCATCCAGGGTTAGAATTGCCATAAACAGTGGCAGAGTTAAGGTCTTGTTTCTTTAGTTCAGTTTTCTCATTTTCTCATTTCTCATGGTTTGGAAAATAACCTTATTGCCCACTTACAACAATAACCCAACCAGCTGTGAAGTCACGCAGTTTTAATTATTTGCTGTCAGGGTGCAGAGGGTTGAACAACTCCTGATCTGACTGCAGCTGGAATAAGCTTGCCTGCAAGCTGATTTCTTACACTATATTTGCATTTACAAACACATGAGAATCCATCTCGTCCCATTCCCGTTTCAGCCGTTTGTGACCAAACCAAAAACGGTTCGGGCCAATCATATTGCAGTATTGTGATTTAAAGCAGGACATACAGCTGTGACAAAAGCAATAGTTGCAAAGTATACAGCTAAACCACAACAAACATGGCAACGCAATGGGACGCACGCGTAGCTGCTGAGTTCACATCTGTTTAATAAGAATCCACGGTTTCTCTTTTGAAAGAACAAGAGGCGCCCTGACCAGCATAACGTGTGGTTTCTCATGACACTTGACATTTTCATTTGATACTGTGATTGCCTAAAACCAACTTTTGGTAGACGGGCACAAGGTGTCGCTTTGCCCAATCAGCTCGGAAAGTCATATTGAATGTCCCTCCTTTCCCCAAACTGATTGGATAGAGGCAGTCCCAGATTGATAATATGCAGACAGTGGAGCGTTACACATTATAATATTTGGCTTAGGTTACAGTTGGATGGAATTGCTCCATGAATCAGAATCTCCAGTAACACCAGAAAAAGTAACAATATTTGTCCTCTGTTAAAAAAGATTCAGAATTACTAAATCATTAGCTAAGTTAGTAGCACTGCATGTGAGCAGCTCTTTGCTGAAACTCCACTCAATAGGCTATGCTATCAACGGGTCCAATCAAATCGGAGAGTGAATTTGCTCATGTTGGCCTAATTCTGCAGCAAACTGCTCAAGTCGACATATTGTCAGGAAGTGCAAGACATGAGTTCATTGAATGCAGCTGCATGTCCAGAATACAATTCATCTTAAGCAACAAATAATAAAGTTTTGCATGTTCAGGTGATCTATTGCCAGGATATCATAGGGGCTTTCTTTAGAATAGTGTTTTTTTTGTCAAGTCCCAGTGCGATAGCTGATTAAAAAGGAGTGCCTGGTCTATGGTTAAATGCTGAAAATCTTCTTGTAAAATTTGACTCATACATTTTCTTAAAACATTAGGTCTACATTAGTATTGCAATTATGTAGTACTTTACTTACACACCAGTGATGTTCCCAACACTGTTGTCTCTGCTGTTAATTTAAAGCCACAGATGTTTTGTTAAGTTTCTTGAGGTTAACTTGTTGCTCCGAGGAAACATTCCGATGGGACATCCCAAGCAGCAATATTATCCTCAACTTAAGTTTAGAAAACCAACTATGATTTGCATTTTTTTAATTGTCTGGATTTTGATGGCAAAACTAGCTGATTATGTTCAATTCCAATAAACAGTTCAACACTTTACACATTACAATTAGGATACAACAATGAACCATAATGCTGCTGTCATTGTTTTTTTTTTGTTCTGCCATGACTGCCTTTGGTTCCTTACATCAATATTATTTTAAAATTTTTTATTAAACTCAATAATGAACTTTTTTTTTATTTCCTTAAATCTCATCTAAAAGTATAATAATGTGAAAAATATGTGTCTCGAGAGCAATATGTCTGGAAAGATTTGTGTGCTTGTGTTTTTCTGTTCAGTGAAACTAAAAAGCTTCCATTTTACTGTGTTGTTCATTTTACCTCCTGCTTTTTGTCACATTTATCAAGAACATCATGTTTCACATGGATTTCAATGCTTTCTAAAAGCATTAGAAAATAGTGAAAACAAGCATCTGTCATTTTTCAGTGTTGTTGGGGACCCAAATGCAAGTACGACGGAGTATTAGGGCCACACATGAAGGGATTTTTTTTTTTTGCCATGACGAGATTAAACTCGACATGTCGACTTTAAAGTCGCCATGTCGACATTAAACTCAACATTTCGAGAATCTCAAATTCAGAACTGCGAACCCGGGTAAGCATCACTAGGGAAAGACGTTACGTTATTGGTTGGCCACCGCTTCCAGTGATGATTATACAGTTGCAGCACGGCAAAGACTACCTTCACACTTAATTAAAACGCAGAGACTGCAGCTGTGGAGCGCGGTTGCTCTTTTCTCCAAACTTTGGAATGTCGAGATTAAAGTCGCCACGATATATCAACTTTATTCTCGAAATGGCGAGTTTAATGTCGACAGGGCGACTTTAAAGTCGACATGTCGAGTTTAATCTCGTCATGGCAAAAATATTTTTTCTCTTCATGTGTGGCCCTAATACTCCGTCGTATGCAAGAGATGAGGATAGCAGGTGGATTGTAAAAAAAAAAAAAAGCATGCCTTAAAGACCAAAATAGACTAACAAAACAATGTGACAACAGACGATCTGACATAGAGTAACTGAACCAAGGAGTAAATGAGCAGATTGGAAACAGGAAGCTGAGGCACTGAGATAAAAACTCCAGCCACCTAAAACACAGGAATGAAATTAAACACAAGATGCTGCAATGGAACCAAAATAACCAAACTAAACTCAAAGTTAAAGCGATTATGGCAGGATCCCCCTATGTTGCGGCTGGTTTAATGGTCCAGCACAGTTTTAATCACTTTTAAAACGGGTCTGTGTTCTCGTATTGGACTTCAATCTAAAAGTCAAGGGGACTGTGTTGTGGCTGAAGGGGACCAATTTATTCTAGCTGCCATCTGGGATCCCTCAGCTTCTCAAACAGGTGATTTATGTCATCTTCAAGAACAGATGGCAATGCCTGAAGCAAAGCTGCCTTAACATCAAATTGTTGTCACAGTTTTAACTTTATCAAGATGGCTTGACCATCGTGTATCTTTGGGGAACAGGGGATACGAATAAAAGAAAGGAGTGAAACACAACTTCACTGTGAAAACACACAAACAGGTTATCTTCTAATGATTATATTACATCCCTAACAACTGGAGGTTTTGATGGGGTTATTTTGCCTTTGGGCAAATGACTGAAAAGGGGCCATAAAGAATCTAACAATGTTTTAGGTCAGCAAATATCAGGGGTGTAACAAGAACTTGTAACAGGAGAGAGCATATAAAAACACAGTGTTTCTCTTAAAGTGTGATACAGTTGGGTTTTGTTTGCTCTGTTGGATGAAATGAGTTATTGCCATAAGTCATGAATAAAAATTAGCACGTTAAGCCGGACACCCTACTGGGACTCTGTTTGAAACTAGCTTTTTTAGCTGCCACATTGTGTTTACAGAGTCTGCTAAAAAATAAATAAAATAAAAATAATACTTCTTGTTCACCTGGCCGGCGACGACATCTGTTTGTTTGGCACCATTTTGGAAACTCAGTAGAAAAAAGAAACCATGACAGGTTCAAAGATGAGATTTCAGGCACTATAACAATGCCACCACTGGTTTACTAAAGGATGCTAAAGTTTATATCCAGTTCAATGCCTTCTACTGATGCTAAATTAAGAGCCTAATTTTTCAGTTTTTCTTTTTTCAACGAGTCCCTGTTTGATCAGTTTAAAATCTAAAATATTTGTACCTCACATACCTGACCTGGATAAATCTACACTGTTATGCATCAATTATTTCTTTGACAATAAGCAACTATTAATAAGAGCCAAGGGAAAGTATTGATAGAATTAGTGATTATTAATTAAAATGAACAAGTGGAGCAACACCTGAATATCGGGAATCGGTAACTAAACAGCTTTCAGTCAATTATTGTTCTATGAATACCAGCCTGGGGAGGTGTGCCATTATAGGACTATAGAAGAAGGCGTACATCCACTTACTCTATGGCCTTGTACACATGTAGCCGAGTCTTTTTAAAAATGTATATCTCCCCCACATTGTTTTTTTAAAATAATATCATATACACAGTATCATTTTTAGAAAAGTTTTCATCCACACAAATTCACCACTGAGTGGTGTTTTAAACGTGCCAAACGCATGGGTTGCAACTTGACTTAAATTGACCCAACTGAAATATTTACTTTATAAGTTTTCAAGTTATTTTTTGGTTGTAAATAAATTAAGTTGGGTAATTAACTGAACTGAATTACTTGTAACCAACTGAAGCAATTTATTTAAGTTGGAGCTGCTTTTTCTTCTAAGACTGTAGTATTAAATTTAAAAAAGTGTGACGGTTTGGATTCTGTTGTGTTTTGGTTTTGTACTTATTTAACTGATTCCATCTTAGGTTCAGGTTCTTTGTTGGTTTATGGAATTGTTTGGGTTTTGTGGTGGTTTAATCTTGTACTTTGTTTTATGTTATCAGTTCACCTGCAAGCATTCTGTAAGCTCACCTCACCACCTATCCATTTGCCTGTAATTTGCTTGTTTAGTCACCAGCCAATCAGTTCAGTTCATCTGTCAGTTACTTCCTTCCTTTTGATTAGTCCCACCTGTTTTCTGTAATTAGTTCACCTGCTCACATGCTATTTATTCCTGCTTCACTCCTTTGTTCAGTGCGAGGTTGGCTTGTCATGTTTATGGGTGAGTCAAATCCTGATCTCATGTCTGGTTTTGTTTTTTGGATTTTTGACCCTGTTTTTCCCTCCAGAGTACCTGAGCTGTTTTGTCACGTCATGTCACCCGTCAGTTTCTGTTCCCACGAAGTTCTGGATGTTGTTCTGTAGTCTTTTTGATTATTCGGTCCCTTTTGGTGTTGCTCTGCTTTTTGTTTTAATAAATTCCTTTTATTGAAGAACCTCTGCTGGTCTGGCTGAATTCTGGGTTGGCTGCCGTGATTCATTACAAAAAGTTGAAATTTAAGAACTTTTTTTTTTTTTTTTTTTTTTTTACACATTTTCTTAAAAATGGCATGTCAAACTATTTATACACTACTCAATAAACTGAAAAGAATCATTACGTGCATTACAGCAACAAAACTTTTTTTGATTTTGCTTGTTTACATTTATATTTTGATGATTAGGTAAGGAGCTCTATGAGCTTTGAAGGCTGTCAATTAGGGCATCGCCCTAATCTTTATTTCCCACCACTTATTGTCTACCGGGTTCAGACTGGGGATTTAAAATGTTAATGTTACAAAGGCAAAAAAATGTTTTTGGTATAATTAAAAGATTAAGCCTATTTCTGTCTGCGCAGATCAATTTAATCGTTTTTATATTATTGCCAAATTGTGTCGAGCATATTCCAGACATTGAAAATCATTTCAACACGTTGCAGGCATTTTAGAAGGACCTTGACTCCAATAAAAAAAATACAGTATATCAAACAGAAACATTTAGGGCTTTTCCACATCCCCCACTCCCATCCCCAAACCAACCTGCCCCAGTTTCTTGAGAACAAGATTTCCTTTAGTTAGTGTGTCACATTGGTGTTTCTAGACTTAATAGGAGCAACAATAGACTCTGTGTCCTTTATTTGTCTGCTGAAAATGTGACTAAGTAGTCTTTGTTTATGAACAGATACTATCTTTTTAATACAAGGCTTTATTTCTGTGGTGCGTCATCTCTACTTTCCCAGCAAATCGGATCTCCTTGTCCAGATAACCTGGTTTAAAGCACCTTCTAAAGAATGAGCCTCATTGATTTTAATGCATAAATCCTGGAAATCTGAAGGCTATATATTTTTTTGAAAATGTACAGCGTGTGTGCTATGATGTTTCGAACAACATTCAGGCACATTTCAATTAAATATTTAAGCTCGTATCTAGCTGTTGACGTCTCAACAACCAAGCAGCCATTATTAAAAGTTGTAGCTGTTGTTGTTTTTTATCCAAACTGCATTGCAACGTTTTTTTTTTTCCTTACAGTTAAAGGACTTTTTCATTATTTTTTTCACAAATCCTGTCTCGACAACAACATCAACTATTCGAAGAAGTGCCAGGGAATAATTGTTAGCATACTCAGGGTAAATGGTACCTATGGCAGCAATCACATTTCTTTGATTTGCTCTCCTGGCTGCTATATTTCTGGGAACTCAAATCTACTTTCTGCACTAAGGTCTGTGCCTTTCCACAGAACTGACTCTATCACTTCGGTTACCAAGTCACACCTGCAGCTTTCCTGCAGAGTTTTTATTTGTTCCCTGAATTGTTCTTTAAAGCACTGATTAGTTTAATTCATCTCTTCTTCCAGCCTTATTCTACACAATCACCCTTACTAGAGCCATTTAGGTGTCTTGGAGATGGTATGCATCCAAAACCAGCTGGATACTTGAGGATTGCTGTTGGCTATTAATGGCTCACACATTCAACGTCTTTGAGCCTAGAGTTTTGCTGTTTTTTTCCTCGGATCTCCTCTCAGAGAATGTCTTATCTGGCTGTGCAACTCTCCCAGCCTCAAACCATCTATAAATCGAGCCACATTCTAAGAATTTCAGTGGGGCTTCCATTTTGTGCCAGATTGTCTGTCTTGTTGCAGACATGCTATCAGTGAATCAGGTTACCAAGCAGTTGTGCCATGATTTAGTATTTTGTTTGTTTTGTTTTGGACTTTTTTTTATCTGCCTTCACCTCAAATTCATCATCCAATCAGCTCAATCTCCCTCCAGTCACCACTCTACTCTAGATCAGCTCCACCTGTTGCCACTAATTGGTCAACTCGGCTCACTTGTGCACCTGTCTACTAATGCCTGTTTCAGCCATATCATCCTTGTCAGAACGTGTTGTCTCGTCCAGTGTGATGTGCCCTTCCTCTACCAGTTCATATGTGCTCAGCCAGCTGGACTCTTCTGATAAAAGTTGCCTGTGTCTGTATGCTGCAGTTCTGCTTGTTACCCCGTGAGTTCCAGCCACTTGCTCTGCCCGTTCTGATGGTTCCCTGGTCCACATCGCCTATTCTGGTCTTTGACTACCTGCATCTTTTGGATCCCAGTTCATCCCTGCCTGCCTGCACCATCAGCCATTATTGATCCTGTCAAGTCTGGTCCTGCTTGCCTGCCTCACCTGCCAAAACTCATCCCCTCACAAAAAAACTTAACTCTGTGTCCGACTGAATATTGGGTTCACTGGCAGTAACCATTAAAAGTTGTTTCCATCTGTTCCTTACCTGAAGCTCAGCTTCAACTGGGCGTCCCTTCAGTCCTCGGGCCACTGCCTGAGAGAAACCCACCATGAAAATTAATCAGTGTCAATGGAAGCGCCCCTCTGGTTTAGGACCATCCTCAACTCACCAACACCTTCATGCCTGCCCTCAACGACATCACTTGGAGATCATTTTGAAGCACCAGGACAGAACAGACACTTAAAAGCAACCTGTCCACCCTAAGACTCCAGTACCTGTGTTTCTCTTCCTCAGATGTTGCTTCTCAGATGACATTTAGCATCTACAGTAAACAACACTTTTTAAGTTATCAGTGTGCCCATATCTATAAAACAGTACACGGGGAACAGTATGATAACCTAGTTGTACTTGTACGACCTGTAAACACATCTGCAGCAAAACATTAACGAAGAAACAGCATCATAAAAGCAGCATTTCTTGAAACGAAGCTATCTCACAAAAGAGAATTTCCCCTTTTCTGCAGCAATAATTCATTGTATTATCTCACGTGCCGATGCACAAAAAAAGTGCCTTTTCTCCACTCTCATGGGACTGGGAGTTTTATAACAAGCATTCAACCTTACCTAGGAAATGTGGCACAATGTACATGTCTGTTGTGCAATTATACACTGTTTAAAGTTATTTAATGTTTAATAAATAACTGTTAAGTATTGTCTCTTCACTTCTCTTCAAGTTCAAGAATTTCATAACAGAAATATAATGAACATCTAGAGAACATCACTACATAATGCTGTTTATCTGAATTAACACTATATTTCGATTAACAAATCCTCTCTACTAGGCTAGTGAAACTTAACTAAACTACTAAGCAAAATGAAGATAAAAAGAAGCTAAGCTAAGGAACTATTTACATAAAAAAAACAAAAGATAAAGATAAAACAAAAATGGTTGATCATAATCAGAATAATTCAGTGAATCCTAGTTCACTGCAGATCTGACTTAAGAAAAACATGGAATGGAGTTAAATTAGCTTAAGTAATTTAGAACAACATTTGGTATGTGTTTCAACCCATTCACAATGCAAATCCCGAGTTGCACAAAGCGTTATTTGAGGAAATAACATTTTAAAGACTTTTAAAATTATTTACTTTAGGGACGCTCGATTTTATCATGCGATTATACCTCCAGGAGCTAGGGGTTGCTGTGGCGATTGGTCGCTAAAATCAGTTATTCCTAAAGTTAACCAAAACGCCTTTAAATCGACATTAATATTCCATATTAATGCAGGATTAAGGCTCATAGCACTATGGAACAACGGGGGAGCAAAAGGAACAAGCGCTATGCTTTAAAACAAGCTCCTTTTGAATGTCCGGAACTGGATGCAACCAGAAGCTAAATAGCATTTTGGCTAGCGGATTTTCGGTGCTAACAAATAAAAGCTCCGGCTTTTATTTTAGTCATAATGAGTGGGCCAGATAACATAAACATTACTATCCCATCAATGTATGAAACCCTTGTGGAGATAACGTTTGTTATAATCATAAACACACACTTGAATCATATCGACCATGCCATGGTATCACAATGCCAGCAATGAGCTACCTCCATTAGCTCTTTGTTTAAACACCTTTCCTGGCCTTGTGAAGCCTCATGGTTCAGACCAGCCTCCCTTCTCCTTTGTCTCAGGCAGGAAGAAGGTGAAGACTGGGTGGCAGTCACTGAGCTATATTGCTCAGTGGTGGCAGTCCCCCTCTCGTCGAGGGCTCCAGGAGAAAAGGTCTTCTGAGTCTGGTCAGAAGTGCTCTGACCTTTTGTCTGTGGGGAGTGGTCTGTAGCATTGAGACCTGCTGAGAGGGCGGATCCTTGGTGGCTGTGGATGTGAAACACTTCTGGTCCTTTTTTTTTTTACTTTCCTCTTTCCCCATATTACACATTGTTCAAAATGAACTCAATTTAGCCATGGTGTGATGGCATAACATGTCAGAGGTGGTAATTATACTGACGCACATTCCATGCTGACAAACATTTCTAGAAGAAAGATGATTGATGGGAGGAGGACCAAGAACTGAGGAGGCATCAACATGTATTGCTCTCTAGTGGAAATGACTTCCAGTCTATACTGTACTCCAGAGAGTGATAATATGATGTTTAATGTTAAATCATTGCACCGCGACTTGTCCTATCGACTGGCCCTCTCAAAGCTTTATAACGACAAGAGCACTGTAAGGTCTTCAGTGTCCTTAATTTGCAAATTTACAGTGTGGTGACTGAACAAAATACAGCGCCTTCAACTTGTTCACATTTTGTCACCATTACCACAAACTTCACTGTTTTTTTTTTCTTCCTGGGATCTTATGTATGACAGCAACACAGTTTAGTGCATGCTTGTGAAGTGGAAAGTGGAAAATAATACATACGTTTATTTATTTTTTTAAATATAAACCTAAGAAGTCTGATGTCCATTTGCATTTGATGCCCCTGTGTAAATGACACTTTGTATAACCCTTTGCTATAATTACAGCTGCATGTCTTATGGGGTATGTCTCTACCAGTTTGATCTCAATCTATCTTTCAAGGAAATCTTACAAGCCTACATGTCCCTCCTGACTAGAAGCACAACATGGTGCTTCTACCACTATGTGTCACAATGGGTATGGTGCATTCAGGAAGATGTGCAGTATTAGCTTTCAGGCCAGACATTGTGCTTTACATGCGGTCCAAAACGGTTCAAATTTGGTCTTCTGACCGGAGCACTTTCTTCGACATGCTTACAGTGTCCCCAAATGGTTTGTGGCAACGATTTCTTGTGGCTTTTTTTTCAACAATGGATTTTTTCTTGCCCCAGTTTTTCAATCAAAGCCAGAGTTCTGAAGTGCTACAACTACCTTTGGGTTTTATCAGACCTATTGTATCCTTGTATCCTCAAAGTCTTGGTAAATAAAAGGATTTTTTTTTTTTTTTTAGATTAAATACACATGAAGCTAGCTGCAGAAGGACCTGACAGGGAACCAGATTCGATGGTGGTACTGTCAGAGGAGAGGAAGTGAGTCTGGCATCACAGAGAGGGACACAAAGGGAAGAAAAGGGAGATACGTGAAATGGAAAATGGCGAGGAGACAAGTAGGCGGTATGGCTTGGTGACACGCGACAGACTGATTCACACAGGAAAGGGCATGTTAAATGAAAGCTGGGTCTGTGACAGCACCAGGGGCGTGCATTGCACTCTTGTCAAGCTCAGCTGCACCTCTTTCTCATTTTAAGGCGACGCTGACACACACACACACACACCCTGTTCAAGCTGTCAGTATTTCCTCGTAGCTTCTTTTAATAGTTGTTAGCTTGTTGTCAAAGATTTTCGCTTTTGTTTGAAGCCATAATTTTTTTCCCAGCTGAGTTGGTGATACATTTTTGCTATATTGTATTGTGATTTTTCTTTGTTTTAATCCAGCTTGAGCTCAATGCTGGGTAACAACTCTGTGGGTCACCTTTCAATGAAGCAACACATTCATGCTCTGGTTTACTGTGTTATATAAAGATAAACCTCCACATTTAAAACTAATTAATTGCATGGCATTTTCCTATGGGCCTGTATATCTCCCTTAAAATGCACCTCAAAAATGCATAATTTGGGGTATACAACAAAAAATGTTTTTTTCAGACCATAATAAATCGTTTAGAAGCTTTTTATACTAGCTGAGCTGGTGAAAAAAAATCTCTAGAATCTCCCAAGACCTTGTAGGAGAATTTTCCACGATCTGAAGAAGCCATATTTACAAGATTTTGGGCCGTAATTCTAAAATGCAGTCGGTTTAATTTACTTCAAATTAAATTAGTTTATTTTTTTTCAAGATGGATAAAATTATTAACTGTTCCAAATGCCAGTCGGCCTTGACCCAAAACTTTCATGAGTCTGCCTGAAAGCTTCTTTTTTTTTAAACTGGCTTAACCAAATTGAGTTTATTTACTGCCGATTCATAACACACTTGTGACACACAAAAAACATGATTCACTTACACACACACAAAAAAAAAAAAAAATAATTTCCTGACATTGGGCAGGAACAGAAATACCCTCACAAATAGATTTTTTGAATGTAGAGTGAGCAAACTCACCAAGTCCTGGATGGCGATAGACTTCAACCAAAGAAAAATCAATGCTAAAAAGAGCTTTACTGGCGCAACAAGGTTATTTATTTTTTCATTGTTATATATCTCTTTACCTTGTAAATGGGAACTTGTTGGTTTTTCAGTTATATTGTAGAGGACATGGACATTGCTAGCTCTATTTTAGGGGAGCTTTAGCCTGCACAGTAGGTTGATTTCTTACTGAATTATGCACAAAGTAAAATAATAAGCAGTTCTAAAAATTCTACATACATTTACATAATGGAAAGAAAAGGAAATACTGGAGGTGGGTATTTTTAGACTGTTTGCAGCTCTCTGGTGTTTTGACCCAATTTGACTGGTATTGTTCGAATAGTTTGTTGACAAGACTAAAACGCATAGCAGCCCTTTTAATATGACTGTACTTATGTATCCTTTACTTTATTCAGCAGATGGACGTCAAATATATATTTTAGGGGATTTAGGAGAGGCTGAGGGCTGAAAGAGCAACTGATGCTGAGGGAGGCTACATGACTAAGGTTAGCGTAATGACTGATACAGAGGACCAGAAAATTCAGCCAGACAATGTTCTGGTGTGAGACTGGAAACAGCCAGGAAGGAACTACTGAAAGGAAGATAAAAAGGATAGAGGCTGTGAAAGAAACAACTCTGAAATAAAGCCACCAACCTTCTCAGAGTCTGGGTGGGGGCACTGGATCTGATAAGTTGGTCCTGGGTGCCGTCTGGGCTTTGGTAGTTACAAAGGTATAGTCACAGGAGGCAGGGCTGCTGGTTCGCTACAAAGTTAGGGAAGAGGGCTGAAGCAAAGAGGGGACCTGTAATCCAGGTGAGGGTTATACACACAGTAGGTCGAATTCTGAGGCCAGTATAAAGCCCAACAAGGCAAATGTAAAATACTGGATGGTCTACTCTCACATTGGCTTTCAAGAATCTGGCAGAGACTGGGTGTGAGAGACAGGTATATATATGACGGAACTCAGGTGGAAGAAATGAAGGTAATTAGGGCCGTCACAGGTGCAGCTGCTCCTGCTAATAAGCAGAGCAGAGAGTGGTAAACAGCCAGCCAGCCTAAACAACGGCCCATACTCCTCACCAGTTGGTGGTCATAATGCACACCGAAAAGATGTTTGCCAAGTGCCAATACACCCAAGAAGAAGACAGAAGAAACGGGACGCGACACGGGAGGACTACACAGAAGTTGAGAGATCTGCCAATTGATTTTGATTGTGGAAAGCGTGTTGGACGAAAAGAAAAGTGGGTTGGTATAAATTGGTTTGTAACTGGGCTGGAATGGTGACTCAGTTAGAGGATGATGATGATGATGATGATGATGATGATGATGATGATGATGATGATGATATGGATTTGAGTGACTGGTCTCAGGTTGTTAGTAGAAGAAGGAGAGGAAGAATCAGGAGCGAAAATAAAACCTTGTCAAGGACACAAATCAGTAAAAGAACTTTGGAAGAAAACTGATCAGATGAAGGAATTGCTGTGGTCCGAAAGAAGATTATTATAGAAGAATTTAAGATCATTCTTAAATGTAAAGGAGAAGACAATAACATTCAGATTGGGCCGATTGCATTATCCAAAGAGCTTAAAAAGAAGATCGGAGAACTTTATTTTGCAAAAACACTCAGAGATGGGAGTGTAACGATCACTTGTAAAACAGAAGAACAGAAAAATAAAGCTTTGAACATTGAAAGTATTTGCAGAAAAGCTGTGACAGAAAAAAAAGATAGTAAGAGAAAAGAAAGTAACGAGGGGAGTGATAACCCTTGAATGAAGATCTAGAAAAAACTTAAAAAGACCATTCAGGATGTGGAGGTGAATCACATAAAGAGTTGTTGAAAACAATAAACGGGGAACGAGTTTAAAGTCTATCAACAATGATAGAATTTAAGAAACTGTACTTCCAGGTAGGTTTAAGATAGGATTCATTAGCTTTCCAGTGAGGCCCTATATCCCTCCCCCACTCAGGTGTTACAAGATATGGACATATTGCAGCAGTGTGTAAAGGATAACACAGGTGTCCAACATGTGGAGGTGATCATAAATATGAGCAATGTGATGGAAATGTTCAAGATAAAGGTTGTAACTCTGGGAGACAACATAGAATGACTTTTGGGGGATGTGGAGTTAGAAAGAAAGTCATTGAAGTGGAAAAAATGAAGAGTAGCAAGAATATCAGCTATGCTGAAGCTGTGAAGAGGATGCAACGACAGAGATAAATGTTCAACAAAACCCAACTCCTCAGTCAGTATCAAAAGAGAGAACTGAACCTATAATCACAGCGGAGAAGATTATGTTGTTCATTGCGTGTGTGATTAATTGTGAGAGATCAAGTTAAGTACAAAACTGAGAACATTTAAAGAATAGTAAAAGGAGTGGAGAAGTTCTTTGGAATAAAATATGTTTCATGGGAGGATATAAATAAAGGACTGAGAGGAGATGGGAAATCAGGGACATCAGGAGAGAGAACACTGATTATTTTACAGTGGAATGCACCAAGTCTTACAGCAATGCGCAAGAATTTTAAAGGTTCGTTAAAAATACTAGCAAAAAACTTGGCTCAAACTAAATTTAGATTTTGTCATTAAAGGGGGGTGGGCATTGCTAACAATTTAGATTGTTAGAAAAATGGGTTCAATTAGAATTTATAGTTGTAGAAGTTTGGAATTTGAAGGAAAGCATTAAAGTAAGATTTGTTTTTTTTATATAATCCTTGTAAAAGAATTGAACCTGAATTAATAAAATTGATAGTTATATAAATGGAAAAGTTTTTTGATGTGGTGATTTTAACGCACATAGTTCATTATGGGGTACTAAAAATGACTGCAATTCAATAGTTATTCAGGATTAATCGAGAATAAAAATCATGTATGTTTAAATGATGGAAGGCACATAAGAGTTAATACGAGAACAGGTATAGAATTTGATCTTACACTAATTTTGAATTTTCTTGCAGGAGTTAGTTAAATTAAAGATACAATAGGAAGTGACCGTTATCCCATAATGACAAAAATAAATTTAGATATTGAAAATTATAGGATATAGGGCTTAAAGAAATGGTGTTTCAGTAGTGCCAATTGGGAAAAATATAGGTTCATAAGCAACCAGGAATTGGGAAAAAATTAATAATTTAGAATTTGATAATTTAAACAGCGGGGAGATTAACAGTGGACACCAGATGATTCTTCCTTGGATCTGAGCAAGTAGGAACCCAAACAAGAGCATGGTCTGTACCCTGGTAAGAGGGAAAACTAAACTGCTATCTCTCCATTAGCATCTGCTCTCTTTATACTCCTCCTGATTAGTCTCAATGAGCTAAAGGTCTGTGGTCAAACCTGCTGGTCGAACTCTGCAGACAGGAGGTGAAAGAGATACACAGACATGCACAGAGCTCTGTGGGCATGACAAATTAATGTTTTTTTTTCTTTCTTTCTTTATTCTACAGTTCACATTTGAAAAACTTTACAATAACAAATGCAGTGAGTCTACCCGAAAAAGCAGGGAGAGAGAAAATGGACCAGATATTAAGTTCTTTCAACTGCTCTTCAACTAACACGAAATAATGACATGCATTGCTTTCTCTCAGCCCTGGGGGCTAAGGCAATTCCAATGACATCCCTGCTGCAGGATGTATGTATGGAAAATAAATATGGAAAGGGTCTCCAAAGGATTTATTATGGCCAAAACATTTTTTAAGTCTCAAACAGCTGAAATTTTACCAGGGGCCTGAAGGCTTTTGAAAGTCACTGTATAAAATGGTTTTTTTGCAACCTTATGGTGACACAGCAACCCGAATATATTGGTGACAAACCAACTTCAGCCCTCATTCTCTGTGCAGAATATAGTTTATCTAATTAAACATGTAGCAGCTGGCAAATTATGCCCAAATTAGACAGTAAATCTCGGCTGACTCTGCAGCATGACAGTGACCGCACACCATTGGAAATCTCTTCCCAAATCATCCAAGGAGAAAGCAAGTATCCTTTCGCACAACAGGCAACAAGATCTAAACTTGAAACACACACACACACACCTCCATTTGCAAAGCCCTGCTACATGAAATAGCACCCCTGAGCCCAGGCATCCATATTCCCCAGTCTATGCTTTACTCTGCTTGGCTGAGTTTTATTAATACAATCCTTTCACATTATCCATCATTCCTCTCTGGTAAAGTCTTGACAGTTAATTAGATGCCACATTTGCTGGAACTATATTAGGCATTAGGCATAAAAAAAGCCACAGCAGTGACCTATAGTAGAAAGGAAACAGGCACTTACTGTATATAGGGAGTAAGTCAGATACAACGAAACAAAAATATTTTAAACTGACAGATCTATAAGGGGAAGGGATATTCAGTGGACTCCATATGTCACTATGCCGGACCGTGTGCGGACCCGCTTAGGTTAGCCTCTGATGAATGGCTCTCTCTGCTTAAATCAGTATATTTATTAGTATGTTGCCCATATATGTCAAACAATTTACATTAAGACTGCATGCTTTTCAATACGATTGTACTTGCAAATAATCAAAAAGAACACATAAGGCGCTAAACACACAGGGTGCTTCAGCACGTGGAAGACTTTTTTTTGGAGTTTTGCTGCTTGAATTTAAATAGAAAACTGCATCCTAACTAAATGTAAGCATTTTATTATGTAATTGAAGCATATATTTATTAACATAATTTTTTAGCACTGGTATGTGTATTTTACAAGGCTGGGGAAATCATCAGTGTCTCGATCCTCTTTTTTTGGAGACTATGTTTAAGGAAAGATTAAAGAAGAAAGCGCTGTTGTATGTTTGAGATTTTTTTGCTGCACTTCATATGTGTTCCTGCCATCTCATAATACTATGGGGTTCTCTCATATCTTAGCACTTATTTACTTTAGCATTTCTTTTCCTCTTTACTGTTTTTGTCCAATTACCTCCAGTTGTTTGTAGTATTAGTCCTGGTAAACAGTTTCCCCAGTTTTTCCATTTCCCTCCCCTTTACGCCCTGTTTTTTTTTGGGTTTTTTTTGGTCGGTTCTGTTTTGCTGTTTATTGTTTGATTTATTAGTGCCAGTCACTCAGAAGTGACACACGTACTACAAAGCATCCACAGGTTTGCAGGCATATGCACAGATATAACCACATTGGAGATTAAGCACCTACCCTTCCCCCTGGATGAGCAATGAGCAAAACTTTTCTTCATTCACCAATATATCAAAACAAAAATTTCCCTTTCTCTTTTCAATTCCCCTCTCCCAAACTGTTTTGATGTTTGATGGTCACTTTTATTTGGGTTCTTGTGAGAATTCTGCACTGGCGTGATCCACGGTGCTTTGCCCCTCCTCCTCATCCTCATCTTATCCCTCAAGCTGTATGGAGCAGCAGGCCAAAATCCTCTCAACCACAACACCAGACAGATAAGTAATGAATGTTTTTTTTGTGGAATCCCTTACCACTGCTGAAAAACATGAAAAGGCTACTGTCCTGACATTTCATTAAAACAAAAAAAAGCAAACTATGTGCCATGGTTTGCGGAGTAAAGCTTGACAGATGTCCAAAGCTCAGAGATGAGAGGCAACCTGGATGAAACAAATGCGTTTTCTTAAATGCACATTTGGATAATTTTGTAAAATGTTTTAAAATATTTTAAAGTTACTGATGACGGCATAATAATATGAAACTGCTGCTTTTATGCAGTTAGAAATAAAGTTCATTTATTGCACAGATTTCAGAGTTTTCAAGGAGCAGATCTTGAATATCGCAAAGGTCTTATATTGTTTTGTTTGTATAAATGTCTTATTTAATTGTTTTGAATTCTGAGTCAGAAATGTCTAAAGCATATTTGAAGTTGATAATGGCACCGTAGCACATTAAATGGAAAATGCCAGCACTTGGAGTTATTAACCTCTTCCTTTTGCTGCAAATCTCCGATTGATTGAGGATGAACAGTGCTCTATCCATAAATAGAATTACATTGAATTGATAGATACAATGCTAAGAACAACAACAACAAAGTTAATTTATTTAATACTCTGGCCTCTGTTGATATAAAGGGCTCCCATGTTGACTTTTAGTTTTTTTTTTAATTAATTAATTAATTAATTAATTAATTTTTATTTATATAGCGCCAAATCATGAAACATGTCATCTCAAGGCACTTTACAAAATCAAGTTCAATCATATTATACAGATTGGGTCAGATTATACAGATTGGTCAAAAATGTCCTATATAAGGAAACCAGTTGATTGCATCAAAGTCCCGACAAGCAGCATTCACTCCTGGGGAACCGTAGAGCCACAGGGAGAGTCGTCTGCATTGTACATGGCTTTGCTGCAATCCCTCATACTGAGCAAGCATGAAGCGACAGTGGGAAGAAAAACCACCCATTAACGGGAAGGAAAAACCTCCGGCAGAACCGGGCTCAGTATGAACGGTCATCTGCCTCGACCGACTGGGGGTTAGAGAAGACAGAGCAGAGACACAACAAGAGAAACAAAAAAGCACAGAAGCACACATTGATCTAGTAATCTGTTCTACATTAGATGGTAGTAGCGGGTGAGCCGTCTTCTCTGGATGATGTCAGAATTAACAGAACGCCAGACCAGGTGTACCTACTATGAAGAAAAAAGAGAGAGAGCAAAAAGTTAAAAGCTGAAATGACGACAGTCATTTCAATGTAATACAATGCAAAACTGAAGAACAGTAGAAATCAGTAGAGTGAGAAAATTAGACCCTGATGTCCTCCAGCAGCCTAGGCCTATCACAGCACAACTATAGAGATAGCTCAGGGTATGAGCCACTCTAACTATAAGCTTTGTCAAAAAGGAAAGTTTTAAGCCTAGTCTTAAAAGTAGACAGGGTGTCTGCCTCACGGACCAAAACTGGGAGTTGGTTCCACAGGAGAGGAGCCTGATAGCTAAAGGATCTGCCTCCCATTCTACTTTTAGAGACTCTAGGAACCACCAGCAGACCTGCAGTCTGAGAGCGAAGTGCTCTGTTAGGAACATACGGGGTAATCAGAGCTCTGATATATGATGGAGCTTGATTATTAAGGGCTTTATACGTTAGAAGGAGAATTTTAAATTCTATTCTTGATTTAACAGGAAGCCAATGAAGGGAAGCTAAAATTGGAGAAATATGATCCCTCTTGTTGATTTTCATCAGAACTCTTGCCGCAGCATTTTGGATCAGCTGAAGTCTTTGAACTGCATTTTGTGGACTTCCTGATAGTAAAGAATTACAATAGTCCAGCCTTGAAGTAACAAATGCATGGACTAGTTTTTCAGCATCACCCCTGGACAGAATGTTTCTAATTTTGGCGATATTCCTGAGGTGAAAAAAGGAAACTCTGGAAACCTGTTTAATATGGGATTTAAATGACATGTCTTGGTCGAAAACAACACCAAGATTTTTAGTAGTAATTTTAATTGAAGACCCCTGCTCTATAGAGAAACATTCAAATAGCAATAAATGGGAAAATGTTATTTAGCTGTCGACTTAATAAGAATTCCTTTATTGTCTCACAATGGGGATATTGGGGTGTGACAGTGGCAAAAACACACAGTTACATACGGACAGTTACAATCGGTGGCGGTTTCTATGGCCGATATGGGCAGCCAGCCAAGGCCGTTTCTCGTCTAGGGCGGCATCAGATAGTTTTCTGCCGTGGTTGTCCGACAAACAGGTTTTAACAGAAGGGGGAGGGAGTGGGGGATGGGACGACCCTATGCTTCAGTGTCAGTGAAGCATAGGGCCATATTGGACAGCCATATTTGATTCAGGTAAATGCTGGGCAGGACTTTAATAGTTTACTTGTTGTTTTCTGCTGGAGTGACTTGTGATATTTTTCATTGACTTTTCTTAACCCCGGAGGAATGCAGAGAAATGTCAGTGTTGGATACAGGCTTGTAACCGAGAGGACTTTACCGTGGAATCTGACCAAAGACACCTATTTACTCTTTATATTGTGTTGATGGTAAGAAGCCAATAACTGAATGACTGCAGTGTCTGTGCAGGTAGGCTATGTTTATTTGTCTTTTTCTCAGTGGAATGAAAGCATTATACAATCCATGAGGGGTGTTCATGTGAGCTTCAGTGTTGCATAGTCACTTATTATGCGACTTTGTGCTTGTTTTTCTCTAAAGTTGCTTGCTACTTTCATGAGTTGAGAGCTGCGGGTCTTTGGGTTTTAGAACGCAAAGTCGCTTTTTTGGGTTTTGCTTTTTTAGGACAGAACCCTTCTTTCTCCCATCCTCCCTGTGAACTAAGTTATAAGCAACAAAAAGTCCTGGTGTGTGTAAATACCAGCTAAATACATGCATTAGTAATAATTATAAGCAACCTTTGTAATACAGTGTGGTGGTTTGCTTGGTGGTATTCTTGACATGAGAGAAATTCTCCTGGAAGTGTGATCTGATGATCAATCTGACAGATTCCTCTGCCAGAGGTCCCCTGCTCACCCTCACCACCTATTTGGGTTTACCAGTTTTGTCCGGCGGCCTCCCTTGCCATCAGATCTTACTCGCTGTCAGGCGGTAATCAGTTGACAGCTCTGCCCCTCTCTTCACCTGGGTGTCCAAGACGTAACACTGTCGGTCTGGTGATATAATTATAAAATCAATCATCATTTGGCCCAGGCTGTCGTGGATACAGGTACACTTATGAACCAGCTTGTGCTCAAACATTGATTTATTGGTTTCAAACAACCTTTAAAACAACCAAGGTGACCAAAGCATTATTTATAAATTCACAATAAATAAAAACATACAGCCATAAAAGCAGGCAATTGAAAAATAAAATGATGGTTTAACGAACATGGTGTTTGTTTTAGATATTTTGCGCCATGCACAGAGGTCCAACAACACAAATGATAGGGCAAGCCTTTACTCCATCACACCTCTCTAGGCAATGATGTTGTTGCATTTAAATGCTTCAGAGACTTGCTGTCAGTGTATCAACTATCCACACCACTAAGGTCTTCTGGCTCAAGTTTACTCTGTGTACCCAGAACTAGAATCAAACATGGAGAAGCAGCATTTACTTCTTATGCTCCACTTATCTGGAACAAACTCCCAGAGGACTGTAAATGTGCTAAAACTCTGAGTTCCTTTAAATCAAGGTTAAAAAACCTACTTGTTTAGAGTTGCCTTTGAAGACACTGTACTACATAAAATCAGTCAGTAAGCACAACAGTGATCACATATAAGGTATAAAGCATCAATTTTTGAGAAAAATCTTAAAATTTTAAGTGTGCCTTATATTCTGATAAACCCTCCACCATGTTAAGATGGGGATTTATTAGAGGGCCCCTTTTTCATCAGTGCTAAATTTATAAACTCAACCAATTAATAGGTATTAGTTTGGGATTTTTCACATAAAATATAGTTCATATTTATTTCCGTACGCATTACTTGTATAATAAGCATAAGTAGCTTTAGTGATAGAGCAGCCCTGAATATCAGACTGGGAGTATTTAACATTGTGTGTTGTCTGAGTCTTTGGGGAATGAAGCCCAGGAGGGCACTTGCTTTTTGTGTCTGATAGATTGAGTGCTAAATATATCACCCTTCACTGATCCATTCTGGTTTTAGAGTTCCTCTATCAAATGATGATATATAGGTTTAGTGAATGTTCACAGAGCATTACTACTGTTTGGGTATAGAAATATTTCACCCCACGACATCAAACAGTCATCTCTCTTGGCTGCTTTGCAGGGTATGCATAAAAGCAGCTACCAGCAGTGAAACATCTTGAGTGCATGATTGATGGAAGATTTTTCCAGAAACATGTCAGCAGTATAAGAGGGTTTAGTGGGGTGCATATTAAGATCAGAGTGATGCTGTCTGCCTCTGGTTAACAAACCATGCAATCTTTAAAGGCACCTTGAAGGAAGAATGTTTTTATTTAATTAAAAATGCATTGAGCCATTTTTGTAGACAAAACATTTGCAGAATCCTGGAATCATAGTGACTCATTTTTTCCCCAGGTTTTCAAGTTGTGGCTGATACATGCACTCATCTATAATAGAGTTGACACAGTCTCAGAGACATTTCTAATTGTATTTTTGCAGAGCCGCAAAGAACAAACAAGTTTCATCTGTTTGCTAGATCAATAAAGACTCTCATCTCAAACTCAATTATGAGTTAATTTATTTATGGATCTACAGTGATCGTAATCTCCATCTCCGTTAATGTTGTTGTAAAATCTAAATCCAGCAGGGTTTGTTTGTCCTCCCAAAAATTGCTGACTTAATCAGTTGTCAGCCAACACAAATTCTCATCCCCATTCTATTGTATTTCCTCTTTGCATAAAATCCATTTATGAAGCCTCCTAGCATTTTAAATAGTTTCATCTGTTCAGAAAGTCTGACACGATTCAGGATAATCACTGAAATTCGACGGAATGGATTTCAAAGAATTCCTTTCATGAAAATAGTAGATTTTCATCAAAGCTGGTGGACTTTCTGAAGGTCGTTGATGCTGCAGCTTTGCCATGGAGAGGGTTTTGAGCACAGAGGAGTCCTTTAGAAAGACCTCCATTGAGTTCAGTTGACACTAGGCATACTTACTTTTCTAAAGAACACACTACCAACCACTCTGGGATTGATTAGGGTGTAGTGTTATTCACTTCTTCATTCACAATGATAGGAACTGACCCCGGTACAGAATAGAGGCTGTATATTATACCTGCTCGGTTCTGCAGGTATGCTGTGGGTAAACAAGTACAGTTATACCTATGTTTACTTGTATTAATCATAGGGGTCATAGCCTATGGTTTACAGTGCCTTGCAAAAGGCAATTATACAATTTAAACCTTTTTAAATACTTCGTTGCTTTACAAACAGAAAACCTCAGCAACAGTTTATGTGATAGATAGACCAACACAAAGTAGTGAATAGTTGTGATATATAAGGAAGTATTCATGGTTTTCAGAATTTCTTGAAAATAGAAACTGGAAAAGTGTGACATGGATTTGGGTTCATCCCTCCCTTACCCGCAGATTCCACATCCTCCGCTCCTGTATGTGTCCGCCCCGTTTCAGACAGCCTCCGTGAGTCCGTGGAAAACAGCGGCTACAACATCCGCGGTTACTCCGTCTTGCTCCGCTCTGAGTTCCTTGGAGCTTGAGGACAGCATTCGAGTTCACACGGTAAAGCAGGGGATTTAAAGGAGCCAGAAACAAAACAAACTTTTAATTTAATCCTTTTAACAGCGTCCGAAAAGTTCTCTGTCTCTGATTAAACATCGACTCTGTGTATTTTTACTTCCATTAAGTATGGGTGAGTACATTGGCCACCAAATCTTAGATATTTTTTTATTCTATACAATGACAAATCTGCTTCCTTGTTTGGTGGAAAACCAGTTGTTTGCTTCCAATGTCAGCTTTATTAGGAATATTTTAAAAAAGATGTTTTAATTTGTAATTACCAATCTTTCGTTACCATACTTTACTTTGACATACCAGATGTTATTAGCATACAATTGCAATTGTGGAGCTTGACCTGGCTGGAGTCCGACGGACTGGAACGGAGCAGGAAATTGGACTTGTTCCGTATTTAGACGGTGAACGATGGAGAGCGGGTCCGCTGACGATGACGTTAAGAGAAGACACGAAGAACGTGGAACCGTCTCATTAACTTAAATAACAACGTAGTTGCTCCGTCGGATGGACTTGCACGTACGTGAATGGAACAGAGAAGTCAGGGATGATGTGGAATTTCGGGGTTTCTCAATCCAACCTTTGCTGCAATTACAGCTGCAATTGCTTTGGGTATGTCTCTATGTATATGTTTTGCACACCTGAAGACTTTTGCATGTTCTTTTTTGCAACATAGCCTAAGCACAGGTGGTTTTGGATGGAGAGTGTTTATCTCTGGCAGTGTTTTTAGGGCCACTGGACGCTGAACCTCCAATTTAGTCTCAACTGTTATTATCTGTCTAACATGTTTTTCATCCAGGATTTCCTAGGATTTAGCTCCATTCATCTTCCTATAAACTCTGATAAACTTATCGGGCTCTGCTTAAGAATAGAATGCCCACAGCGTAATGCTTCTATTGCTGTGCTTTTCAGTATGGGGAAGGTGTTTTCAGCGTAATGAAGAATTTCTGTCTGCCTAGTGATTTATATCTAGACCCAAAAGTCGGACTTTTGTCTCATCTGAACAGAGCATTTTCTCCCAGGTGTTTGGTGTATCCTCTCCATAGTGTACAAGCTTTATGTCAAACTGCTAACTTGACTTGGCTCTATTTCAACAGTGGATATCTTCTTAAAGATTTATGAAATACACAACCAACATTTTCTTTTAAAACAGATTCCCCCACTTAATATGTGAAGCCAGGGCTACCAGGGGTCCCTTGGCGGCTTCTTTCAATAAAACTGCTTACCGAGTCTGTCAAATTAGGTGGACCGTCATGTCTTGTTAGGTTTTTGTCTGTGCCATACTTCTTCCAGTTTCAGGTGATGGATTGAATAGTGTTCGGCGAGATAATTCAAAGCTTTGGATGTTATTTTAAAACCTAACCCTGCTGAAAACCTTTCCACAGTTCTAACGAGTAAAACGTCAGACAGGTCAGATTGTATTCCCTGGTTTCTATCTTCACATAACAGGTGCATTTATATAGAGAATTAATTGCACCCAGGGGATAGAGAAAAGTGTATTCCACACAATTCAGGTTTTTATCTGAAAGAACTTTGGAAACCATATATACTTTTCTTCTTGTTTCACAATGATTCAGTGTTTTGTGTTGGTCTGTGAGATTTAAAAACCTCAAGTTACTGTTGCTGCGTCACAAGAAATGTAAAGTGTAAAAGCCAGAAACATTTGGGGAACAACCAGCTCTTGCCAATTCTGAGGTTTTGCAGCCAAGCTGAACTTTTGTTTTTCTCATAGTTTCCAGCTTCCCTGATCCTGAAGCATCCTCAAAACTTACATATCTTGTGGCATATTGTTGCCCATTTAACCAACAGGTTAAAATCATTACCAGATGGGATATAAACTACTAAAAATCAGGTAACTGAATATAAATATTACTTTGCTGGTTTCTTTCATTCAACAGCAGTTCTCAATAGTTTTTTTTGTTTGTTTGTTTTTTTACTATGGGTTCTGATTATAATTTTTAAAATGATTTTAATAGTTCATTATCATTTTTTCCTCAGTCCATCTCCGTCTTTAAATGCAAATCATTATAGTCACTGGAGGGTGGAAGCCCTCCTATTTGATTCACTGCTTGACTGAAACGTTTTTCTTCAACATCACAGGAAATTGCAGAAGACTTTTCATTATATAGGTGTCTGATTTTTGTAATTTCTTTGAGGTTTAATATTGCCAATATGTGGAAATAAAAGATGAGACCGAGGCGATTATGAACCCACTGATATTGCTGCAGAGAAATAAAACAGAAAGTTAAGAAGGTGGGTTTATGTTTTTAGATGCAAGAAAAGAGGAAAGAGCAGATTATAAGTAGGGGAGGAGAAAGAAAAAACAAACAGACAAGATTTGCTGCCTTTATCCACAAATAATTACTCTTGACTTTCATGTTTTCAGGATGTATTTACCATTGAAAAGCAGGTCAGGCTGATCAGTCAGACTAATGCACTCTGAAATGCAAATACGCACTGAGTCATCCTCAATCAAAGTGAAACATTTTTCAACACCTGCCACGACTTTTTTAATCTGATTTTGGTTGTCTACGTATTTAAACTTTGAAAACCTGCATGCTATTCATACCATAATTTACTGCCCTCCTCACCGTAAAATGTTGATCTTGGATTATACAGCTATCTTCAAATAGCGTTCGATTTAATGAGAATATTATTTTGTTGGTTATTTCAGGTGAAGCTTTGGTTAAAGGGGGGATTATGGGCTGCGTGTGTACAGATACATGAGTCGGAAGTGAAACTATGCGTGCCCGTGCCTTTACAAAAACGTTCTCATTCTCTTAACATGCCTTTCATGGCTGTTATTAAGTTGGAGAACATGTTTCCATGGCAGCGGTGTCTCAGGCTCAGCCGCTGGTGACAGCTTCTAGCCTAACACACACACACACACATGCAGACACAGGCATACGGAGGAAGAGAGAGAGTGAGAGGAGGAGAAGTGGGTGAAATATCTGCACATCAAAGAGAGGCATGCTGACCTGTCTGCTGCTGCTTTAAACACCAATAACTATCCTCCTGATGTCTGTCCACAGGAGGACGGGACCCACTTTTAACGCCCTCTCGAAGCAGCAGAAGGTGAAAGCCCAGTGCTGCCATTTTACAGCTATGACATGAATCTTTGTAATGCCATCATATTGCACCAAAGGAGACATCTTCCAGGAATGAGTCACTTGGCATTCATTCTTCATTGTTATGCTTTAGCTTACTGTAAAAATGAGCCGTGCGGGGCTCTGTTGTGTCCCGCCAAACCTTTACCGAGCAGATTTATGGCTTTACATGCTACACTTTTCCACTGCCATGCAATGTTGAGTTTTTGTGTGTGTGTGTGTGTGGCATACAACGCCATTTAGATTTGAAATGGAAGGGGGGGGGGGTATCGGTATGGTCTGAACTACTAGTAAAAGCTAAATAAACGACGAATCAACTAACTCAATGCTAGCTAAATCGCTGACCTGAAAATCAATAAGACTGCAATACTTGCTGTTCAAACTCCAGCTCACTACGGAGGCAGAAGATGGAGCTGCTTTCATACCCCACAGCGGCAGAGCTGCATATATGTCCGTTTTTCCTGGTGAGCTCACAAAAACCTTTAAACCAATAGCAATACTGGGTTGAATAATTGTTATTTCAACTTTTAACTTCATGTTCTCTCTGGGTTTTTTTTTTCTTCATAGTAGGTACACCTGGTCTGGCACTCTGTTAGCTGTGGCATCATCCAAGGGAGGCAGATTGTCTGCCATTACCCTATTACATAGAAAGGATTCCTGGATCAATGTGAGCTTCGGTGCTTTTTGTGTCTACTCCAACCCCCAGTCAGTCGAGGCAATGGCCGTTCACACTGAGCCTGATTCTGCTGGAAGCATTCCTTCTTGTTGAAGGGGACTTTTCCTCTCCACAGTCACTTCATGCTTGCTTAGTATGAGGGATTGCTGCAAAGCCATGGACAATGCAGACGACTGTCCCCTGTGGCTCTACGCTCCTTCATGACGAGTAAATGCTGCTTGTCAAGACTTGATGCAATCTGCCGGGTTTCCTTAGATGGGAAACCTTTTGACCAATCTGTCTAGATGATTTGATATAATTTGACTTTGTAAAGTGCCTTAAGTTGACGTGTTTGGAATTGCTGCTATATAAATAAAAATTGATTGAACTGAATTGAAATGAACAGAAATTCAATGCAAGACAACCGTTTTAACTAACGGTTTTAGACACAAAAGCTTGATTTCTACAAATAGTAGAAACGGCAGTAGTTTACCACGATAATAACCAGGATATGTAGACAGCACTACAAGACATAGTTTAGTTTATCAGCAAAAAAAATGTGTGTGTGTGTGTGTGTGGGGGGGGGGGGGGGGGGGGCGTTACCCTTCAAGTCTGATCCAAATTGCTCTGATGGGACTGCTAAATTTAAAATTACCATTTTATGCACCCTCCACATAAAAAGTGTTGTTTACTTGATCTATGTGAACATATTAAGATTTGTCCGCTAAGTATTTTTCAGCATTTTGTATCGTTTTTTTTTTTTTTTTTTTTTTGGCATTACTTCCTGTTCAAATACAACACATCCCTGCTCATTGAAGGAAGTGATGCAAGAGATAGTTTAACTGGCTGTGAATCTCAGTCTGGGACATGGGGTCACTTGGATGCTACAGTACAGCGAGACTCACACCATCTAAGTTATTAGTTGATGTAGTGTTCTGGTTCAGAATAGATCAGCAAGAGGCACAGCTGTAAAATGCTGTCTATCTTGAACCACTGCATGTCTACAGTAGCTAAACACCTAACTTACCTAAGATATAACACAACTGTCATGGCTGAGTAAACTTGAGTGTAAAACGGGTTTAAAATTGACACAAGGTAGCCCTGATCTGTTAAATCTTGATAAGCATGCGTTATTGCTTGATTAAAACAAATACACAGGTTTTATTTTTAATTTACTGGGTGTTCTCCAGCTTCTGGGCAGATTTATATTGTCTTTATAGTTCTTAGTTTCTTAATCCATTTAAACATGAGTCCATAATGCTTTGGGGCTAATACAGGGGATAACATCTCAAATTACTTACACTATATGTATCACAAGATTAAACGATTCTGTTTCATAGTCAGACGAAGCAAGCAAATGTTATAAAATAGTGTTTTGGGACAATTTGCTTCAGCAACATGTCTGTGCTTCAAAACAAAAAGACTGTTTGAGAAATGTGTTTGGTTTTGTTTTTAAAGCTAGCAGCCAAACCTTTCTGTAAATGTCTGTGCTATTAGCTGTCAAACTCTACTTAAACACAGTTTAACTCCTAAAGAATAACATGTTGTCATGGTTGAGTTTTGGTTTGGCTTTGTTTTTCTGTTATTTTCATTTTTTCATCTCTTTTGGGTTAGGTTTGACTTTATTTATTGTTAGTTTTCAGTCATCAGTTATTTTCTGTCATTTTTCACTTCACCTCCTCAGCAGTCAGTCACACCTGTTATCATTTACCAGTCAATTAGCCAGATCCTTGTTCCACCTGTGTAGTGCTCTATTTAAACCTCCCTCTGCCTTCAGTTCAGCACTGGGCCATCATCACTCCACACCTCTCCATGCCAGTCCCCGTTTACCTTGGAAGCTTTGTTTTTGCTCCTGTTAAGGTTAGTCCAGTCAGTCACTCTAAAGACTGTTTGTTCTCTGTTTGTCCCTGGAGGAGTTCTGCTCTGTGCCCTGTTGTCTCTCAGTTCTGCTAACCTGACTAGCCGCCCTGGAGAAGTTCAGCTCTGAGCCTCGGTGTCTCTCTAGTTCTGCTAACCTGACTAGCCGCCCTGGAGAAGTTCAGCTCTGAGCCTCGGTGTCTCTCTAGTTCTGCTAACCTGACTAGCCGCCCTGGAGAAGCTCAGCTCTGAGCCCTGGTGTCTCTCAAGTTCGGCTAACCTGACTAGCCGCCCTGGTGAAGCTCAGCTCTGTGCCCTGGTGTCTTCTATGAACTGCTAACCTGAGTGCTACGAGGCCTACTAGCCGAGCAACACCAAGCAAGGGTGGACTCTCTGTCTCCGGTCCGTCAGCTCCTGCCATCACCTTCTCTCCGTTCCTGTACAACCAGCTCCTCTGGCCTCATCAAACCTCCACCCATCAACCTTGTAATAAATACTCTCAAACTTTTAGTCCCGTGTGTGCATCCTGAGTTTATCGGTAAACAAAATCGTGACACATGTCAGGATCAGAATTTGTTTACCTGTAAATTGTCATTCAGTCAAGATAAAATCCATACTTTTCCTCTTTGTTCACTTTTTTATATACATTTCTCCTTCAAATGTGTTGTTTCAGCATGATGTTTGGCTGCAACAAAATGCTGCACTGAATGGATTTTAAGGAAATCTGGCAACAATAAAACACATGGAAGGTGTATGTGAACAGGACGGGGACCCTCACGCAGGAAACATAGCATGTCTTGTTCCTATATGTCTGCACAACACAAACCCAGAAAAATGCACATTTAACTAGCTGCTACGTTGTTCTTCCTCTGCAAAAAGTTGGATTGTTCTCATCTAATCTTCTATTATTCTTACACAACTAGCATTTGTTTTGTTTTTTATTCCATATTATATATTCCTGCATTTCCTTATGTAAACTGTATGTTTGTCTGTGTTTAGCACATTATCACCAAAGCAAATTCATCATACATTTAAAATACTGTGTGTCAATAAAGCTCATTCTGATTCTGATATAGGTTGTATGGGTAAAATAATGTGGTTAGAGTGAAGATATTAACTAATTTTGAAATTGGTATAGCTGCAGAGTCAAAAATGGGATAGAAAGAGTGAAGCAGGAATATAACCAGAATTGTTCCACTTATGACCATTATCTTCGCGGTTGGCTTCTGCTTCACCACCCATGGCAGGATTGTTTATGGCTAGAGGGTTAAATTCTCACTCAGATATAAAAAACAGGCCAAATCTTTAAAAAGTCATGTTGTTATAATGGTGTTTCCCAATACCAGCTGATCTCCATCATTTTCTTCTTTCTTTTTTTTTCTTAATTCTCAAACACAAAGCAGAAATGTCTCTTTTCATCTTCATTGGGTTTTTTAAAACATTTGTATTTGTGAAGTAATGTGGGAAAAGCCCATACTTTACAACCTAGTTCTGTTTTTTTGATAGTCCGTGCACATTTGTTCCTGAAAACAACACATTGCTTTGTGGTCTTGAATGACCTGGATTTTACTGAAGGGTTGAGCACCTTTTTTTTAACACATAATGCTTGACAACCATTAACATTAGCGTCATTTCATGTTATCTATTGCTTTTTTTATCTAAGTTCCCCTATTTTAACTGTACCTTTCACTGTGTTTCATACACCTGTACTAAAAGAGGCCACTTTTCCCTCTTGGTCATGCTATAGCATCGGCAGCTACAATGAACTCCTTAGTTCTTGGCGATTTAATCTTTTTTCCATTTATATGCTAAGTCTGCCACAAAATCGTTTTGTGCCAACATCATCTTCAATGATCTTAATCTTCCTGACACAAAATGAAATTCCAGTGTATGTGTGTGTGTGTGTGTGTGTGTGTCTGAACACTCTGTGCTGCTCATAACCTGACCTCAGCGAGTAGGCAAGTGGTCAAAACCTTCCTGGCACAAAGGCACCTTCTTATATTAGCGCTGGAAAAAGTGTGACAACTCCGAGGCAAGACTCTGAAGTGAAGTATGAAAGAGGATTGGTTCCAACATTGACCAAGAAGGGCCTGAACATTATTAAAGTCCCAGGGGATTCAGAGGGAAATACATCACAGAGACAAATGAGAGTGTAGAAATTCAAACAAAATGTGAATTCTCTGGCCTCGGGACAAAACAGTCATATACAAAAAATAACAAGTGTCTGAGCACAAACTATAGAGCCATCACTTCTAGTTGGAAAACAAAGCCCAGGGCTGGGAAAGTTGACAGATGGTGAATGTAATTTTTTGACCATTAACTTTATTCCTTTGTTCTCTACGTTACCTGCAACAGAGAAGGAATGCGAGATACAACGAGCATAGCTTTGATCTTAGGTATTCCTTAATAATCCTTTAGACTGATTGTAACACTGGTGAGTTAAATCTGTTAATTCTGACCATCATAAATCAGTTATTGCTTTTCACCTATGTGCTTCTTTAGGAAGCATAAGAAGATCTTTGCATGTGTATTTCCCAGAATTAAGAATGTAATCTACCGTAATATGAAATAATACTATTAACAATAATACTGAACAAATATATATTAATATAAAAAGTAATAATTATTTATTTGTAAATAATTATTATAATTAAAAATAATTTCACTTCAATTAAACTATAAAAATACATTAATCAACATATATATGGGGAGGCTCTTGGGAATTGAGATTCAAAAATGTTTTCTATTTATGTGTTAATAGGCAAACTAACCATTCAGATACTTTTTACAATTAAAATGTCGATATATTTTGAGGACTTTCCTGTTATTGGAACTTTAAATACTAATGAATTCAATTATTGAATATAAAATGCATGACAATTAATCAAAATAACTAAATATGTGAAAACACTGTACACTAAGCTTTACCATCTTAGTGTATGGTGGGACAAGTGAGTCAAGTGGTAAGACACATCAATTGCAAAATATTTATGTAGAAATTATTATTATTAGTAGTAGTATGTTCAATGATTAGAATAAAAGAACATTTAAGCAAATTATATGTTTAACAACTTTAAAATTATTTCACATTAACAGGCTACAACTGATTATAAAATGGGTATAACAAAACAATAATGTTTTTCAAACAATATAACCAAATAGAATACACTTTGTAGTAAAATTAAACTGGGGTCATGCCAATATAGGTAGAATGTACTGAAGAAGTAAAGTGCATTATAAAGGCACCCAGTTGTAAACATAATTTACACAACATAACCAAACAGTAGAAGCTTTGGCCTACTTCTGACCATTCATTAATACTTCATGGTAACTGCTAACTCTCCATTCATTTATTTTTCTATTCAGCCTGCACATGCACTTTTATTCCTTTGACTTGAGTGAATATAAAATAGGGACTAAACTTTCAGCTTCCAAATACTGTCTTTGAATTTTTGAAGTGTTTGGATTAATTCTGCGTCAGTACGTGACTGTGTGTATCTATTGAAATTAGTATGTTTGTGTTGAATCGTTGTATATGAGTGAGTGTGTCACCTTAAAGTGTTAGGTTGAGTGTGAAAGATGGCCGAAACAATGAAAGCTGTTTCTCTGATCCACCATCTAAACAGTGGAGTAAATGAGCTCATAAACTTCTTTTACAATCATATGACTATTAATATGTAGATAAAATAAACATTATCATCCCCATTGAAGGAAATTAATCAGGTTAAGTGTCTGAACGGATTAAAGGTGCAGCTCTAGTAATAATTTTATTAATGATAAATAAATAATAGGAAAAATATTGGATCATGACAAAAGTGGAAAATGTATTACAGAGGAATTTCAATATTATTTACAGACTGTAAAATGTTCTCTATAATAAACATTTTAAATTAATTTAAAAAAGGGGCAGAAAATATATGCATAAATACGCAATCTAAAAAAAAAAAACTATAGTACAATAATATTGAATAGAATTGCCTTTATTGTCCCCCGTAGGGGTAATTATGTTTCAGTACACCCATCAAGAGAAAGACAAACATGGGTAGACAGGTTCACTGAGGCCTTGCTGCCCTTTTCAAGGCACTGCCTTTTAGCAGAATATAGAAAATAATGCATTTGCATGGTTGATGGGAAAAAGTGGATTTCTCGCACCGTCTCTTGCAGACAGTAGGAGAATGCAGACAAAACCCTTCAGCACAAAAAGCCAACATACACATGACATTATAACGTACAAAGCGAAGGCCATGAGTCATAGGAGGGTGTATTTATTGCCATGTATGTGTGCATGTGTATGTCACTCAGTGTAGGCTTATGACTGCCCAGTAGCCCTCCATGCAGCCATAGTTCTAGATGGTATGTTATCAGCAGTTCAGGACAGCACTTAGCAGGTTACAGGTGTTATGAATGGGTTCAGGCAGGGGGTAGAGCATCTTGTTTGCATAACATCCTGGAGAGCGTAGGATAAAACC
Source organism: Fundulus heteroclitus (assembly GCF_011125445.2). Classification (NCBI taxonomy): domain Eukaryota; kingdom Metazoa; phylum Chordata; class Actinopteri; order Cyprinodontiformes; family Fundulidae; genus Fundulus; species Fundulus heteroclitus. Next base: position 9,014,860 of record NC_046378.1, on the reverse strand, counting down.
AGCCTCCAAGGCCAGCATCAGGCAGCCAAATTCAATAACAAGGAGGTTGTTTTGTCTCAGGCTGACTGTGCAATTTCTATTAGCCTTCAAGTCTTTGCTGGTCCTCTTCATGGCAACTCCCAAACAGCCGGATTTGTTGGTCTTTCGCCGTAAAACGATACATGCACTGTATTAAATTTCAATTCAGTTTTATTTATACAGTGCCGATTCATGATACATGTCATCTCAAGGCATTTTCCAAAGTCAAATTCAATCAGATTAAATTCCCACAGGTCACGGGATTCTCCCAAGCATGGGAGTCACCTTCAGTAATAATCATGTGATTGGGATGGGACATGATAAAAACGTTAAAACGGGAGCAGGCGGGAGCAGGAACAAACCAATAGTGAAAAAAACAGGACAGTCCCTCCCATTTTGTAGTTTTCTTTCAGTAAGCCTAAACTGTAACGTACGTCAAAAGAACTATATGACCCAGAGGCCAATAATGCTTCTGGCTGCTGCATTCAAAAATTAAAAAAATATATCTTTGGGAAAGTGATGTGGTAGAAATGTATCTGTTACGTAGAGTCATAAATAACGACCTATCTATTAAACTTATAGAACTGGCAGGAAAGCTGCAAATATTACCAAACGTAATGCTTCAAAATAGTCGAGTGTGATGGTGTTCCACTGGTAAGTTTTTTGGGTGTTTATTTAAGCAATTTTAAATCTAACAATAATGTCCATAATTAAGTTAACCAGACATCCCCGATTTCTGGAGACAATCCCCATTTTGGACGCCTAAAGCTTTCCCTGTAAATGTCACCATTCACCATTGAATAAGAAAATCCTGTGCACAACAACTACAATGGTAGCTGATCACGCTGTTGTTAGCACTACAAAGGCTAGTAAAGAGCTGAGCACAAAGTCAGTCTTGCATCCTTTCCATATTATGTCATTAATTGCTCAATGAAGCAGAAAGCAGGTTATTGGCGAGTTGAATCAAAGCACAGTGGTGGCTTGGCAAAGAGTGAAAATCCTATTGCACACCTGATGCAATTTTTGTAGCTATCTCTAGATTATTCTTTTATCATTTCTTATTCCTCTTTGAGTCACAGTCACCAGGCTCAGCTAAGCAGCTGGAGTCCCTAAGTGGTGCAGAACTATTTATGACACTTTCAAACGGACTATTAGACATCTGAAAGTGTGTTTTTTTGCTCAAGCCGGATGAAGGTTACATAAATGCCCTGAACCTCAAAACTTTGATTGCAAGTCTGCTCGTGCCATCACTCTGATCTCTCTGTTTGCATCTCATTTCAAAGTGGGACAGAACTAAGATCTACTGAAACCCCACAGCTCCCACTGCATAGAGGCTCACACATGCAACCCTGGAAATATGCATCACAGCAATCTTAGCACATTACCAAAGCAAGATAATGCACAGACGGAATAACATCAGCACTGCGGTTGCGCATAATTGACAGGATCCTCATTAACTTATTCAATAAGTCTGCTGGGACAATTGTTTGTTTGCATTTTCATACATTAAAGATGGGGAGCACATTCAAGCCTTGCGTTTTCTAATAATAGCTCTGGTTTTCATTTTCTCGCTCTCGGATTGCCAGTATAACAAATACATCTCTCACGAGCTTAATGTGACAAAAGAGTGAGCATGTGATCCTCTTAAACAATAAATTGGCTCTCAAACAACCGCACTTTGATTGGTTTGGATCAAGAAAGCAGTGAAGTGTACACTCACGGACTGCTGTCATCGAATTGTGAGGTCAAACGAGTGTAAGTCATGGCTTCAGAAGACTAACTAAATCAAAGAGCTATCAACTCAATGAGGTGTGGCTTTTCCTGAATGGAGAATTTAAGTGTCATCAATTTAGAAAAAGGTTTAAAATGAACAAGTAATTAAAAACTGAATCAGTCATTTAATTTCCAAACACTACACATTTCTGCTTTTCCTTTTTTCAAACAAACTGAAAACCATTCCTTTTATTGATGTTCACTGGTGCATAATGAAAAGCATGTTCTCCACACGGTACAGGAAGTTCAGTGGACTGAATATGCAGCGTGTAAAACCAGAACACAAGCACAGGCACATGAAATATGAATCAAGAGAGGATACATCCACATGTGTTTTGTTTTAAGTTAAAAAAAGGCTACTTCGATAGATTTGAGTCCTCATGAATAGGTAATGAAATGCGTGGGCTTTTGCTTCCACAGCTCTCGCTCATTGTTGTATCCTAATATATGAAAACAGTCTCCTAGTGGCAGGAAGAAGCTTCAGACTTCCCAACATGAATAAACTCTAAATATTTAAGTAGGGTTTGCAGTGTTGCCATGCAGTGGTTAATGATGGGGGAGGCTCTTCTGAACTGTTACTGTGGCCCTCCAAATTTTGACTTCGGTTTCTGGGTCTTTTAAAAGTTTAAAGTCTTTTAAAAGTTAAAGGGACAGTGTGTAACTAATTTGGCATTTAATTAGCAAAAATCAAGTATTGCTTTTATAAATACAGATTTCTGGCAAAGTCTAATAATGTCACATCAAAAATGAAAGCATTCTCATAGTTCATGAATAGATTGGTGCCGGTGCACCCACTGGGAGGTGCCATGTCACCTGGCTGTTTCTGACTTCGGTAGCCGAAACAGGCCAAACTTATCAGCCTTGTACGTTTTTCTCTGTCTTCTATATGAAGAGCCGCTGTCGGTGAAGGAGGAGTGGAAAACAAGCAAAGATGACCATAAATTATTTTATTTGCTGTTTTCTGTTTAAATGGAGGACCATTTATACTATTTGCCCAGCGAGAGGGAAGAGAAAGCAACCAAGAAAAGAAAAAGAAGTAATAACCGGAGAAAACGAGAGTCTATATCGGCACAGCTATTATTACCAGGTGGAGATAATTCATGAGGGAGCGGGAATTTAAAACAGATGTGGAGGTTTCAGGCTTTCTGCTGGACAACAGGTAAGTTAGTTCAATACAGTGAAGTTTATTTTTGCTGTTATGTTAGAAACAGGGCAGTGTAGTCCATCAGCGTCTCCCTCTCCCGCCAGTATGTGTGTAGGTGGAGAGGCGGAGGGATATTGGCCTGCCTGTTCACTGTCTTGCAGAACCAAGACCGGGTCTCTTTACTTGTGTTTATTAGTCGCTTTTTTAGACCCCATATAAGCAAGCCCCAAAAACGTGCAACTCACAGAATTTGCAAGCAACTTTAGAAAAAAAAAAAGGCGGACTTGGCAACAGTGCCAAAACCCATTTCACACGATGGCCTTAGCTATTAGCAGTAGCTAATACGTGGAGGAATTGTTGACATTGTCACATTTATAATACTCAATGTTAACTGTAATACTGTTTGCAATTAATTTCGCGCAAATACTACACATTTTTGCTAAACTAACTACTACCACATGATCTAGTGGTGCACCAGTGTGAAAATCTTACACACCGGTGCGCCCAAAAGCTTTCTTTCTCCTTAAGGAGTTTGATGATTTGAAAAATAGTTTATTTGGGTACAACTGCACTAGTAGCAAGATCCTTGCCTGAGAAGCTCTTTGATGTAATACTGACTGCATACTGACTGCATATATATATATATATATAAAAATAAATAAATAAAGGGAAGTGAAATGAAGCCAATGAACAGCTAAATTACAAACAATAACACAAAATACGATGGAATCCTCCCCAAAAGCCAGCAGGAGTGTACAGCAGGGTTGTCCAAACTTTTCGGTACATGGGCCAAATTTGTCAAGTCAAAGGAACTCAAGAGCCAAAAATTTAACACAATTATTTTTAAAACAATTTAAAAAATATGATAATTTTAAATAGATAAATTAGTCACGTTTTTTTTTTTTTTTTTTTTTTTGTAGGAAATGAATGTGTAAATCATTGTAGATCCAAAAGTTAAAAAAGGGGTTTGTTCATTTGTTGTATTACAATTTGTCATCTAGTTTGCAAATTATTTTGAATAATTTGACTCTTATACAATAATAACGTTTACTCTTTTTGGTCTAGCAATATAAGCACAGTGTTTGGTTCAGCTGTTCTTTGAAAACACTTGTTGTAATTAGCCAATTTTAATAATTGAAATCAACGCAGATTTTAATGCACCAAAGTCTGCATTCACGTAATTAAATGTCATTGGATAGATATTACTATGAAATTAAAGAGAATGTCAAAAGTGTGTTTTTTAAAAGAAGAATACTTTATGTTGTGCTTAACATTTTCAATTGTAGGATTGTAACACACAGCAAACTCAGGATTAGCTGACCTCAATATCTTGTTGGTGAGGTATGGTTGTGCAAAGAACCTGTAGAAGGAAGAGTAATCTATAACAGAGGGTCTGTTTGATTGTCTGTGATTGTTTCTGATTGGTGTACACAAGACTGCAGGAGGACCGAGATAGAGCAGGGGAATGAAGTAAAAAGGTTAAGTTAACACATAACCCATAAATGGCTACATTGAAGAGAACAATGCACACACATAGTCACATAGCAGCTTATCAGAACTGTCAATTGATGCAATTAGTTATTACATTTTAGCCCTCCAGTTCACATTTTAGAAACATTACTCTATAATTTCATCACTGAGGTTATTTCAATGGGTTTTTTTTAAAGCCAGCTGTGGTTCTCATTTTTACTTCTCTACTGTGTTTTATTGGAATCACAGGAGCCCAAGGTGGCCGGTTCCCCTGTGACTCCATTAATTTAATATCATAAAACTGCCATTTTGTACAAGTCCTTCCACAATATGTAGTAAATCAGACTTACCCCTACACTTATATGACTGTGGTCAGAAGAGTCATAACACAGTGGCCTACCCTTTGGGGAAAGGAGGGCCATTTATGGTTATTAGAAAGACTCCAACCCTGCTTGAAATTGTCCTATTATTAAGTTCCCTTGCTTTAAAAAAAGAAAACCAATAGAGGAGCTTTTGGAATTCATCATAGTTTGAAGTTATGGTATGGCTCACACAAATCCCCCTAAGTATTACTGTTGTGCTACTCAGTTGTACTCACCAGATTGAAATGTTGTAGTCAAACAGGGATACACCGAGTTATGGGAATGACGTTAATTTATTGTGATCTTATAAGTTAACTATTCTGCTCTCCCAATATAAGCACAGTGGAGTCATCATATTATCTTGGGAAATCTGTTTTCTGTTTTGTCACGATCACTGTGAACATTGAAAATCCCTGGTAGCCAGTCAATTAGTAAATATGTCATTTCATTTACTTGATGTCACCGAATGTCCCCTGTGTCGGCTTGCCCGTGTTGCGGGAAATCCAGAAAAACAAGAACTTGGTAAAAAACACACATTGCAAGCAAGGAAACCCTGGGGATGTAGTTACGCTGGGCTTTCAAATAATCTGGCACTGGCTGAATATGGAAGCCAAGCATGTGAAGGCAGGAAAATAGGGTTAACTAAATGAAGCTGACTGCTGGCAGAGGAGCGCAGGTGCAGCTAGTGACCCTGATTACAAGGAGCAGAGGTGGTCCCAAACTTAAATCCTCAAGGGATTTGAGTTTGGGACCACTAGTTTAAAATCACCTGGTTAAGTGAACGGGACGAAGGAAAACTAGGGTGGGTTTTTACTTTCTGAAGCCAGGTTTACTCACGTCTAACAAGGAGTCAAGGCAGACACAAGTCAGCCAGGCGAAGCGAGTTATAAAATTTTCCTTAGTTATTTACTACAATATCAGGTGTTCGACATGAGTTGTAACTTCCGACCAAAACCTCTGCACCATCATTAAGCGTCAGGACTTTCCTGAACAAGTTGCTCGTAATAACAGAGAATATCTCAGAGGCGGGAGAGGAATGTAGCCCAAACGTTTACCCAATTTCTTTGTTGTTGTTGCTGTTTTTTATTAAAATGTAATACAGTTTTCTGGATTTAATATGTAACCCAATGTTAAATCAGTGCATGAGTTTAGTGGTGTGTATTGGATCCAGGGCTTGGTTTGCAAGATAACTCAAATTGGGTTGTTTTGAAAATAGCGGTTTTTATAAAAGTTTATTTTTTCCAAAAATCTCTTATTCTTATTGGCCAAAACACAGTGAGTTATGACCAATACTAGCTGCTTGAAAGTTGCTTCTTTTTATCTTGGTCTAATATTACATTCTACACACCGTACTCAAACTGCTGTTGTTTTACAACTCTGCTGTTACGTCTATGTTTAAATATATCAATTTTGCTTTGATGTTAGCATTGTTTTATTGAAATGCATGCTGCTGGATCCCACTAACTTTTCTTTGGGATAAAGAGTGCTTTCATTAAAAACCTGCCTCCCACATTACTGTAAAGAACCAAATGGATTTTTGTGGACTGGATTCACTGCTTGGAACAAGCTGAAAGAGAAAAATGAGCTTGGTAAGCTAAGCGACCGTCTACCTTGCTACTGCATTTGCATTTTGGAAAGTGCACAAAAGGCTTGATAATTAAATGTGCAGGAAGTTGCCCCTCTAATGAAATTCAAGGGCTCCACTGCAACACTCGACTTGCATCCCTTGATAAAGAAACAGACACTGATGGGAAGGCAAAATAATGAACTTGGATGCCTGAGAGGCGCAACCTAATTGATACGGGCACATTCAATCAAAACACACTTCTATTCAGTTTCTTCCCATGCAAGCTTACCTCGCTTGTAATTGCTTTGATTGGCAGTGGTCAGCGGAGGCAGGGCGTGCAACTAAGACTCCTCTCATAGAGGAGGGATGGTTAGTGAGCATCTGCACGAATATGATCAGTCTGTTAGATGGTTCTCCCAACTATCAAAGTCATTTCCTGTTTGGACAAGATGTGACTGGCTGGAAATTGCATTTAATGTGATCTTACCCCCTAAAGCATAGTAAAAGCATCAACTGAAAACGGGGCTGCTGGGACCTACAACAGCGCCGTCTTACTTACAGATTAGCTGCTGTCTCCAACCAAGATGAAGTAAACCAAACAAAAGACATGCAAGCTGCATTGGATTGTTTTCATATTAAGTGCAATTCTCGGATGATGTTTCTTAACTGTCTAGACAGTGATGGCCAAAATTTGTCATTTAAACAGTCAGATACAATAACTGGAAAAACAAGCCATGCACCATGACTTGTTATTGAGTTTATTACTATTTCACAATTGTTGCGTGACAACCACAAATGACAGTGGCGTTTTGGTAAATTTTGTTTGATAAACCACCTTACTGTGACATGAAAGGAGACGGATGTAGCCTTTTCAATTTTATTTATTTTTTACAAATAAATCTTTGAGAAGTGTTGTCTGAATAGGCCCCAAGGTCAGTGCTTTTTGTCAAACCACACTTCAGCTGCAAGTCTTTGTTTTGGTTTAGATGATGATCTGTAATGCAGATTACTTAAAAATTGTGTGTATTGACTTGCACTCTGTCAGCTTTTTTGGGGGGTTTTCTCCAGAGAACCAAAAATGCTGCCACAGAATTTGTTTCCAAACCTCTTTGCTAGACATATATTAGTTAGATATAGTTTATTTTTCTAAAAACAGAAATGTATCTTAAAGATAATTAGGTAAAATAATATCAAAATTCATTAATTGTTCTCCTGTTGTTAATTATCAGAAAGATTATAATCTCCTTCATTATAAAGTGGTTCTCAAAGGTACCTTCTGTACCTTTGCATTCTAATTTTTTTTTTCTTATTAGGAAAATCTTAATCCCTGTTATAATGGAAGGTTATGTGTAAAAATAACACTTTAATGAATAGAGTTTTTTTTCCATTCAATGTGACATACATTTATATACACACAGCGAAAAATTTTAAATTTATTAGAAGAAAAAAAACCACTTATATAACCTGTGCATCAAGTGAGTGTCCTGAAACAGCTATTTTGTTATTTTAACGACTACAGTGAGTATAAAATCCACAAAGAAAAAGATTAACAACAAAACTGCCATGCTTTGTCTTCTAATGTGCATCAATTCTAAAACAGAATGATGACAAAAGCACAATAAAAATTTAAACCTGAATTTTTTTAAGAGTGACTGCCATCATTTTAAACCTGTCTCCTTGACATATTAATAAGAAAAAAAATGAGAATGCATTGTTACAGTTGTAGCAGTGTCAGAGAACCCCAGTCTAAATATAAGTCGATTTTACATCGACACAGCAGGAGTGAAACTGTCTTTTTCTCTTCTAATAAAACCTGAGTTTTAAAGCTTTTTGCAGACTTTTCTCCGGCATAGGATGGCTGTCCTTGCTGCAGACACAACCAGTTTAGAGAGAGATGAGACACATGAAAGTAGATAATTATCTAAATTTAATTCCATTCTAACTTGCAGATATCGTCTTCTCTAGAGCCAGCTACGGTCTATTTAGGTTATATTGTCTGTGCTGACCCAGTTACCATGGTAAAGAGCTTTTCCTAGGATATCATGAAAGGAAGCTGTTTGTTAACCTGTATAAATTATGTAAGCAGACATCAGCTGAACGTTGCTCACAGAGCTTCCCTTATCGGTAGCAGATCTTCCAATCTTCACAAGATCAAAACCTGGGTTTTAAAAATAGCATAATCCCTTCACAGTATTTAAATGAATTATCAATAAAAAAAATTGTTCAGTTGATTTTTATATTGAAGTTGTGTTATCTAGATCAAGAGTCGGCAAACATTTCCATCCAAAGAGGCGTTTTTGCTTATGGTCCTGCCCAAAAATAATTGTCCAGAGCCGTGCCTCACTTTAAAAGAAGACAATATAGGGGAAAAAAAGAAACAAACAAACAAAAAAAGAACAAATCAATATTTTACAAAAATAGAATAAATGCATCTTTTTGATTCTATGCATTTGTAAAATAAACAAAAATATACATTTTGTAAACAACATATAAGTAGAAAAAAGATTGTAAAACACTGAACCCACTGAAGATAACAATCTTATTAAGGCACATTATTCAAAATTATTATGAGCCCTTATGAAGGATCTCAATAGCCACATGTGGCTCTAGGTCCACAAATTGCATACCCCTGATCTAAATCCATGTAAATTGTGAATCAGAGATATTTTAAATGAAATTGTGTTATCTTGACCATGCTTTCTTCCAGATAAGGAGAGGGGGAATTAATTTTTTTTCTATTATTTTCCTTTGTTGTCACACTTAACTGTTTCAGATCCTCACACAAACTTCAGTTAGACAAAGATTAGATAAAGCTATTTGCTGAGGGTGTTATCCTATAAAAGCAGTCTTTGGGGGACAGGCACACTGTAAATATATAGACAGTAAATCAAAGGGTCAGCAGAGCCCCACCTATGTGCTAATCAATACATTACACCATCTTGCAACAACCCTGACTCCATCAGTACAAACCAGCTGTCATGTTCGCATGTATGTAGTTGGTGGATATCAAATGCACATAAAGACTCATTGGGAGCTTTTGAAGGTTGTGTGCTGGAAATTAATGAGTTTTCCTGGGCAGTCAGCTGTTCGACAATGCGCTATCACTGCACCGTGGATTGATCCAAAAGGCCCTTAATATATTGTGTTCTGGTTTGAGGCTAACTGAGAGGTCAAGAGGAAATCAATTGGCCTGAAAGAGAACTGACGAGATGGAGAAAGTGGGAGACTGGGCTGCTGTATAAATCCAATGAGGCTGGATGATGATTGCTGTGTAGCAATTGCGCTTTTATATTGAGGAGCACAGGAAATTGACGAGCAAGTCAATATTGAATCTAATCAATATCAAGCTTTTACCCAAAGTGGCCATTTCTTTTTTTAAAAATGATGCTTGCTTTAAAGCTCTGTGCATCAAAATTAAATCAAAAGCAAAGCAAGTATGTTGTGTACAGAGGAGTATCTCTGAATGCAGTACATACTGAGATCTAGTAATCAACGGCTCCCACCATTAGAGCCAGACTGTGTTCATCTTTTGTAACACAGCAACGCTACTAATAAGTTAATTTAATTACGCTTGAAATCGGGTGTAGCAACGTTATCTCCTATACTTCCATCTATATGTTTCTCTTATTGTTTACAGCACAAGTGAGTCAAATGGAAATTAATTAATATAACTAGCTTACATAAAACATCCCAAATTAAATTTTTACATTTTCTTGTTCTTTTTTTGGGGGGGCATCAAAAGTGAATTTTAAAGGTCAAAAGCTGCCTAAGCAGACATCAAAATACATGTTTTAACTTAAAAATAAATATTAATATATGTACAATAACTGCGAGACTGGCCTATACATCAATTTATTTTATTTTTCCTTACTTAGTAGGTAGTTTTTGATCAACCCTGTGGCTGTCAACTTGAATTCAAGTCAATGTTGCAGAACGTTAATGTGCAGAACTTAAGTGTCTTATCTATCGATTGATCGATCGCTAATGAAAGTGTATCTGCTGGGTGAATACGTTGCCTTTCCAGGGCACTATCTTTATCACACTATAGAAGCACAAACAGATTCAGAATGAATTTAAAAGCAACAGAGCAAATAAAGTTTTAGCCAAAATGTGAAACTTGATGAGAGTGAAATCAAGAATACATTTACTGTTAATCAACCAATACCGAGTGATAACACTCAAAACTGTAAAAATTAAATTGATTAGAAATCTCAGAATTACAATGTAGCTCATCAGTTTCTCTGAACTTTAAACAAAAATGAATTCAATGGCCTGGTTTTAAATATTTAATTTTCCTCAAAGAGGGAAAAGGGCCAAGGGATGAAGTCAAGAATCTCACGGCTACCTAACTTTATCCAACATTAGAGATCTGCAGCAGAGAAAGAACTGAGCACCCTTCTTGGGGCCTGACAGCTCTCACTGAACAATGGGCATTAGGGTCAACCATAGGATGGAGTGTCTCTACAGTAAATTGAAGGAAATTATGTAATGTTACAACACTTTCACACAAACTTTACACAAAACTGACAAAACCTAAGACGTGGACAAGTGGAAATTTCATACAGCTTAATAGAAAGAGTAGGTCAGCATCTTCTTCCTTTGTCCGACAGAAAAGGCTTTCTGGCAAGCAGTGTGGCATCTGCTGACCTCAGCTCACGCGTCAGCTCAGCGAAAGCATTCACTTCCAGAGTGGACAGGTCAGGTGGACCGACCAATCAAATTTAGGTTTGAGGAAAGCATGTCAGTGGATTCACATGCCCTGCTGAGGATGAATGTAGCTGCCTATATATCCATCTTTAGAAATGCTTTCATTTGCATGTCAGTAAACTTCTAAGCTCTACCAATATATCTAACATAAAATACACCAATATATCGTTTTAGTCATACATATCAAATAATCACCCAGTATTTAAGCATGCAACTGTCTCATGGAACTGCTGTCACATTTAAAGTTAGCCAAGATTAACTGTATGATTAATGCCTGTGCAAATTCTCAGTTATTGGGGTCATCACAACAGCAAACAGGCTTAAATTGGAGGCAACTGGACTTTTGTTCAGTTCTTTCTGAAATTTTAAAAACAGCAGTTCTCCATCTATAGGTTGCTCGGGTGTGAGTCACCAAAACTGACAAAGACTTCTGGATAGGTGTCGAAGCGTCTTCAGAAGGAACTGAACAAAAGTCCGGTTGCCTCCGATTTAAGCCTGTCTGCTGCATGATTAATCACAAATTACTTCAAATCCTTTCTGGATTTTGCTAATGGCAAATAACAATGTGAACTTTAATGAAACTCTTTATTTCTCTTCAAAGAGAAACTTGTCCTGCCTTAGATATGACCTAAATCCAAGTTTCTGATCAGGACCAAGGTCTGTCTATAAAAGCAATCTCCTGCAAGTGGTTAGCACAAAACTGTCCTACCCAGTTCCTTAATTATTTCTGTTCATATTAAAATAAAACTAAAAATCTCAGTTTCCTTATTGACATAATATTTTCAATGTGTCACACTGGAGCAAAGAATTGCTAATGTACATGCAGTGTGCCACTCGTCGTTCGTTGTCTTGACTTAAGAAGCCGGCAAAGTGGAGCATGTATAATCACATTTTCCCCTTGACTTCATTCATAATTGCTTATCAAAGGTTGATTGGTATTAGATGCTGTCACAGGAGTCATTGGAGGGAACGCAAAAGATGGCAAACATTTTAATTAGTTTGGGGGCACTGGGATGTGATGAATGTTTTGTCAGTTATTCTGTCAAGGAAGGTTCTGAACCAGTATCGTCGCATAATGTTTTACAAATAAAAGAGATGTTGGGCAATTACTTGACTTAACCTGAGTGTTTTATGAAGTGGGAGTGATCTTCCTACACCTTGAACTTAACTGTGTAAATGTCTAGATTGTTTTTTTACTCACTTTGACGTTCTAATTAGCCTGTGGACATTGCCATTCACATAAACAGCAGCAACACATTCACGGGCATTTGTTTTATTAGTTATTGCATTTTATTTTCATCATGTTTAATTTTGGAACACATTTTCTGTCATTCAATCTTGTATTTAAGCTTTAGAGCCCTGTCTTGCATTAATTACTGTGGCTTCAGAGATGCTTTCAATTATTACTTTAAGTATAGCTGTGAAATAAATAGACCCAGCCAGTTTTGTCTCTGCCCTAATCAATGCTGGACAGTAACTAGTTCAGGCATTATCCTGCCTCCAATTTACTGTCACCAAGAAGCTTGGCATAAGGAAATTGACATATTTGTCTCTTAAGTTTTTGTTGGGCTTTTTTTTTTTTTTTCATTATGTGACTGACGTATCTGGAGTCTCTGGAGCTAAACTAGTAGTTTTAAATGAGCTAAAATGGAAAATCAAATTTCTGCATGGAGTTCGGTAAATCTTAAACACCAAAACTCTAAATTTAAACATTGTTAAAAACACTGTTTTATAAGAAATGTAGAAATCTATACATACCCTCCGATATTGATGTCGTACCAATCAAATATCCATGGATATGTGTTGCTGCACATCATGGTAGATTTTATTGTAGTCCACCTAGATAATATAACATACATTATAATACAGACTATTTTAAACAGATGAACCACTGATTCATCCATCCATTGTCTATACCCACTTATCCTGGTGCCTCTACCCAGCATTTATGGAGCGATAGGCGGCGTACCCCCTGAGCAGGTTGCCAGGCCATCACAGGGCAACAGAGACACACAGAACAAAGAACCAGGCATGCATACGCGCTCACACCTAAGGAGGATCTCAGGAGATCCATTAACCAAACAGTCTTGTTTTTGGTCCATGGGAGGAAGCAGGAGTACCAGGTGAGCCGAGTTGGAGAAATCTGGCTTCAGAAATCAAGAACCCTGCCTGGTTTTGTTTCATCCTGTTCACTTAACCAGGTGATTGTAGTCCCTATGCTGTGGAGCTGGAAATGCAAATGGTTGGAACAAAACTCTGGACCGGCTTTATACTTTTCGAACCTGGATTCCCCACCTCTGCTGGTAAGAACTCCCACACACATATGGGGACAAAACTAACTCTAGGCAGCAAGATGGGCCTAAATTCTAAACTTGTTGTAATTTTTCTCAATTGCTCACATCTATCACCCCCATATATGGTGCAGCCTTGCTTCTGCTTAGGAAAAAAGTATCATTCATGGGACCATGCATGCTTGTTAAATTGTGCTACAGGATATAGGTTGGTTGTAATGACATCACAAAATTTTATGCCACAGACAATGTTGGAGGACGAGCATTGGGCATAGCAATGGCGACATGTAAGGGTATTGGAGAAAGTAAGTTCCCATTAAAATTTTTAAAGAATATTAATTAAATTGATGGACTAGACACATAACGGATACCAAAAGCAAATGTAGTTCAAAATATGAATTTTAAGACTATCAAACATTTCTTACACAGAGATGGAGAACTACTTGGTGTTGTCCATGAAGCATACAAATGTTTGCATCTCGTTGGGTACAAAACCTGTCAAATTGTCTAACAGAAAGCAGGCTTGGAATATCAACAAATAAGGCCATAATCCAGTGGCTCTATAATATTTTCTGTTGCACCCCCCTTTAATGAAAGAAGCATTTTCAGGCCATCCGATTCCGACAAAATGTCAAAAACGTAACTTTTATCGTTTTCTGTTTTATTGCAATAAAGCTGTCGTTCTGAAGATTACCCAGAATCCCCTTTAAAATTTGTAACCTATATATTTGAGTACCTTTCTAACAAATAACAATGATTTGTAGCGATTAGAATTGTTTCAACATTGACACACACACACACACACACACACACACACACACACATAATACTACTGACCGCAGGTACAGACTAAACAGCAGGGGTGCTGTAGCCACATTTGAAATTATTTAGAAGGCCTGTATTTTCTGCACAAAAACAGGCAAGGCTGTTTTTCCATCTCAGTTGGAAGATCAGCCATTCCTTGTAGTGGCTGATCCACCAAGATTACTCCAAGAACACATTGACCAACTCATCTAGGAGGTCAGAAAATATAGCATAAAAACATCTACAGTACTACAGCCATTACTTTCCTTAGTGAAGACAAGTGATGTTGGATTCAGCAATAAGACACGGGGAAAGAGTGGAATTAATAGAAGAGTTTCAATTTGAAAACCACTGCTGTATGAAAATATCACAAAGGCCATCCTCACATTTGTCACATTTAAGAAAAAAAAACATTTTGGTGATTCCCAAGACATTTGGGAAAACGTTCTGTTGACTGACGGGACAAAACTGGACTTTTGTGAAAAGCATATGCCATGTTACATCTGGTCTAAAACCAAAGCAACATTTTTTGAAAGTGGTTGCTTTAATTGATGTAAACAAGCGTTCTGCTCTCTGCCATAAAGTCTTGAAGGAGAACAACTGGCAATCAGTTTGTGACCTTACACTCAAGTGCAAGTGGGTTATGCAGCAGAATAAATATCTCAGAATGATTCAGCTTTCACGGTGAGTATACAGTTTAGGTGTCCGGATGCATCTCAATAATCCAGGTAGAAAAATACCAACAAAAAAAAAGAAAATTTAGTTCTCTGGACGGGTTCTTCTCAGAATTTCAGGTAAACTCAGCCTTATAAGCACTGCCTTTGCATATGGGCTCAACAAATTTAACTGTGCCAATCAACACTGGTTGTTCACATGCAAAGTGGGACCATCAGGCTACCAGCCGATCGTTACTGCTCTGATGGCCGCTTATTGTTCCCCAAGGGCTGAGTCATGCTCGCAATAAGAGCATTATAAGAGGGGAACAATATAACATGCAGGCTTCTGTCCTTGTTTAATGACGGGCGGTTTCTCTTCACAAAAAATGGCTTCCTTTCAGAATCAGAATCAGAAATACTTTAATAATCCCAGAGGGAAATTGCTGTTTCAGTACAACCGCCATAACATAACAAACAAACATCACAAACATTTCAGGGGGGGGGGACGAATGACAAAGTCGAAAGACACACCGTTTTCCATCCAAGAATATAGGGTCTATCCCACAAAATGAGTCAAATCAGGACCGGACGGGTCCCCCTTTGGTTGCGTACCCGTCGAAAAAAATGTATCAGTAGCATTGAGAGACCAGCTTACCAGATCCATGTTTTACAGAGTTCGGTTGATATGAAGAGAGTGCTCAGAAAGACAAGACATAGCAATAGAAGCAGGAGAGGGAGGGGGGGGGGGGGGAAAGCTGGAGAAGAGAGAAAAACACGACCAACCTCGAAGAGAGACAGAACAAAAACAACGTAACATTGCAAACATACCATATGAGGTTAGGATTAAAAGATATAATCCTTGACTGCTACTGTGAACCCTTAAAATTTTGTTTGGCTACTTTTCTTCTTCAGCAGCTGAATAAAGTCCCTACACAGTACATTTGTCTGAGTACAATTTAGGCAAATTGAAGACAATTTACTCAGGAACAGATAACATTTGGTCCCTCTCAAAAACTATTTCTTAAATTTGAGTAAATTATACTCAGACAAATTTCCTGTCTACTGAGTTCAAATAACAGATGATGTGTTGGTCTTTTGAAATATTTGTTAATTAGAAATGACTTGGCCCACAATTTTAATCATGTGCACTAGAAATGTTCTGAAAAAAATTGTTTTTTTGCATTTATTGTGGCATGTGAAGAGTGTCGGGAACAAATTCACAGGCACCCACACATTTCCAGACACTTCCAAAGCAAAACAGACAAGCTGTGACCTATAATTTTTCAACTTGTATTTTGGATCCACAAATGATCTGCTCAGAGCAGTGCTTTTTATGCAAGAAAAAAAAGTGGCTTTTACTTCACGTAGAATAACATGCTAATGCTGAAATAACAGACCCTGGAGAAGTTTAGTGGCTCGTGAACATGTCTACTTTAATATGTTATCCTGATCCTGACTAAGTTGCTGTTCATATGTAATAATTTTGTTAATCTATCGAGTCAGACAGATGCTGGGAGAACTGGTCAATTTATAACTTTGAGCAGATTCTAACATTTTGCATGTGTTTGAAAGGGTAGAGCCTATTCTCTAATAATGAGGAAAGGGATTCAGTGGTCACAACACAACTCTGTGCACGACAAAGATTATGTTATGTTTTGAGAGAAAGAAAAACAAGAATTTAAGCTAAGGTATAAGAAATAGATGGTGCACTCTGAAACACATTTAATTTTGTTGAAGTGGATTCAGAGAATGAAAAAATTTTGACAGCCTGATATACGTATTTAAAAAGTTTGTAATAGCTCCAAAGAATTGTGATGTCTTCACTTTTCTCTCGGCTTGCCGGCACGTGCGTCCAAGTTTGCAACTGTGTTCATCTGAGCCATGACTTACAACTGGTTTATAGCATTTTGTCCTAAAAGAAGCAATAACATCTTAGATATCCATACAAACAGTTGAAATCCTCCATTAGCTGCTCAACATTTGCAAGCTGTTGGAACTTCAGTGAGGTGAGCTTAGAGTGTGTGAATCAGGTGACAGGAGCACACAGAGGCAAGTGACCCATGGCAGATAATCAGTGATTGTAAAGCTCCTTAACATCCTCTTGTAAATCAGCAGTTAAAACCTAGGTGTGTGCATTTTCATGGGTTAAAGCACTGGTTAACTGATTCAGGTAAAAAAAAAAGTTGATCAAATTTAAAAAATTTCTCATTAGGTCTAATATACACATGGATGGTAGAATTTTCAACAATCAACATCCGATCACAGCCTGAAATAATTGCTGACAATACGTCCATGAAGAAAGTCCTTATTAAATCTGTGCAGCCGGTGAAGCAGCTGGGATTCAAATTTTATCGCCACAAGCTGAACCTCAAAGCTGGTAAAACAGCCGACACTAAAAACAGATCGGAACACAACAGCAAATTCTCCACCTTTACCCGCAGCTCGACAACAGTGCTGAAGAATCCACAATCAGGAAAGAGGGATGTGCCAGCTTGCAGCCACATCTCCATCAGAAACATAAAATCCAACTCCAGCAATAAGGTTATTCAAAATAAACAGCAAACCCGCTTGAATCAGAGTTGACCGGCTTTTCACTCAGTTTTTATTTCAAAATAAACATTTTGTTTGTTTGGAATCTAGCATTAACACGAGTCGAGTGGACAATCGCCCTATCCACGGCTGCGGACGAGCAGACTCAGCAGAAAAAGATTGATTAGCTTCACACAGTGTTTGAGCTGCTGAGGCAGACGGAAATGACGGGCTGCCACCGGCAGTTGAGCCTGGTCCACCGCTGCTCCAGAAACAAGGCAAGTTTATTTGTTTAGTACAGTTCAGTAACAAGACAATTCAAAGGGCTGTGCATGAAAAGACAATAAGAAAAGAAAACATACAGAGGAAAGTGCATTGCAGTGGAATAATAGCAGCAAGTCAAGATAAATTGGACTACTAACTTGGTATAATGAAGTTTCAGTGAACTATTACAATTTGAATTGAACAATAACATTCAAAGACAACTCTAAACAAATAGATTTTTAACTCTGATTTCAATTAACTTAGAGTTTCAGCATATTTATAGTCTTCTGGGAGTTTGTTCCAGATAAGTGGAGCATACCAACTAAATGCTGCTTCTCCGTGTTTGGTTCTGGTTCTAGGTATGCAGAGTAGGCTGGAGCCAGAAGACCTGAGTGGTCTGGAGGGTTTATACGTTGATAACAAGTCTGTTATGTATTTATGTGCTAAGCCATTTAGGGATTTATAGACTAACAGAAGGATTTTAAAGTATATTCTCTGAGATACAGGGAGCCAGTGTAAGGACTTTAGAACTGGGGTGATGTGCTCTACTTTCTTAGTCTTAGTGAGGACGCGGGCGGCAGCGTTCTGGATCAGCTGCAGCTGTCTGACCCACTTTTTAGGCAGGCCTGTGAAAACACCGCTGCAGTAATCAATTTGACTGAAAATAAACACACAAATTAGTTTTTTTAAGATCCTACGGGGACATTAGTCCTTTAATCCTGGAAATGTTCTTCAGGTGATAGAAGGTCGACCTTGTAATTGTGTTTAGATGCTTTTGGAGGTTCAGGTCTGAGTCCATCACCACACCCAAATTTTGGGCCTGACCAGTGGTTACTAATTGAAGCAGCTCGAACTGCGTGCTAACTCTTGATCGATCCTCCACTGGTACAAAAATTGTTACTTCAGTTTTGTTTTTATTGAACTTAAGGAAAAGTTCGGCACATCCATGTTTAGATTTTTTGTATCCATTTACCCAGTGCTTGAATGGGTTCATAGTCTCCTTGTGACATCATGATGTAGAGCTGTATCGTTATGACAACGTATGTTGTTGTATTTTTATGATCTGAGCTAGAGGTATAATGGAGATATTAAATAGGAGGGGCCCCAGGATGGACCCTTGGGGTACCCCGCATGTGATTTTTGTGGTCTCTTAGGTTACCTATTGACAGCAGGATTTAAAACAGTCCAGTGCTGTACCAGAACGGCCGACCCAGTCCGGCTGCAGGGGGTATTGTTCTCTTCTTTCTTTCTTTTTTTTTTTTTTTTGGTTTACTGTTCAGTCATGACACTAGTGTGGATTACTTACGCTTCACTGTTACCACTCTCTCTAGGCTGCCTCCACCTCCACTGGCAGCTTTGTTTTCTTTTTTTTTTTTTTGCACACCCAGATGTAATGTTAGCATACTCAGTCAATGGAGTATGAAAGGTGTAGAAAGAGCAAGGGTAACGCAGCGGAGAAAGCTAGAATTAAAGAGGAAAGCTCTGAAAACGGCTGCTGCAAAATGTGCAAAAACCGGCAACTTTATCAATAAAATGAGCTTGTCCAAGGTGTACCCCATCTCTCGCCCATTGACAGCTGGACATAGGTACCAGCACCCATGGATGGATGGATGGATGGATGGATGGATGGATGGATGGATGGATGGATGGAGCTTGCGGTTTGAAACCCATAATGTAATGTTATATATCATTTAAATATTAGTATGATGTAACGCCACATAATTGGGGAATTTTTGTCTCGTAGCCCATCACAGTCAGAAGATAAAGCACCAAGTACCAGCCATGAGCCCACAAGTCCTGAGTGGGCAGGTAGGATTAATAATTAAGTCCATCCATCCATCCATCCATCCATCCATTTTCTTCCACTTATCTGGGGTTGGGTCGCGGGGGTAGCAGCTTCAGTGTGGACAAGATGTAACACAGTCAGTGTATGAGACATCATAAAGTGTGGTCTAAGATGATAGCGCTATCCCAGAGGAGACGTCTGGTTCCAGAGAGACAAAACAGGTAGTAGCGAACCAAACAGATATTATAGCAGTGTATAAAGTTGAGAAATTGCAGTAGTGATCTACAGGGTGTCTCCAAGCAACAGCAGGTGGCACACGAGAAAATTGACAAATATGAATATGTCAAATAGGAAAAAGAAATTGTTGTGGAAGGTCAAGAGCACAGTGGTGCCAGCGGTTATCAGAGCTCTCAGTGCTGGAAAATGGCCTTGGTAGATTCTAGAAACAACCCCTGACAGCTCTAAGTAGAAGAGGATAGTCCTAAGATCCCAGGGCCACTTGTAGAAGACCCAAGCTCAAACCGGAAATGATATAGTAGATCACCTGAGTGTGAAGTTTTTTTTAACTAAATATATATTCTACAATTAAAATTCTACAATGAGATGAAGCTGTTGGAATACTAGTGATTGTTTTATGGTGTCGGTAACAGGTGTATGATAACCGTCACAAATGAAATTACATTCGTCTTTTTTAAATCAAATCAGTGAGTGATCACATCCTCTACATATTTAGACAGACACTTTGTGCACGCAGTAAAAAGTGGTTTCTGACCAAAAAACAGGCTCAATCTCTTGACCTGACCCCGCTTAAAAACAGATAGGGGCGTCTACAAGAGCTGTCAGCTATCTACATCTCCAAAAATCTGCAGAGATACCCAGGAGAGATGAGCAAACACATACGTCAGTGTCAACAAGAGAGTTTGCCGGCGACAAAAGGATTTCGCAAATGTCCTGCTTCCAAACTCATTACAGTGACAAATAAGCCTATCAACACATTACACTCAATGTCCCTGAACTAATTTTATCACGGACAAGCCCAGGGACCGGCTGATGATGAGATTACGTGTATGGCAGCATCTCCTGCACCTGCAAGGATGCTCTGTTTGTCACCACGCTGTTTAGTTATCAAGAATTGCAGTTTGTTTTGACTTAATCACCTAAAGTGTCGCGCTGCCTGCTTGTCTGATCAGATTTTAATGGTCTCTGTGAGGACAGCCGCTGAGTGTGGCTGCAGCACTATCCAGTAAATCAAAACGGCAAGTTGCAGTGTCGGATTTGGAAATATGAACACGTTTGTTTCTTTGTTTTACTTCGTGATAAACATGTTGAACAGTTAGAGAACAAATTCTATTCAGAGTACAACACCTGCAAACTGTGCTCTGACAGACATTTTTTTTTTTCATCTGAACCTCCTGTCAAAGGTTGAATTTCCCGTAGCTGTGGTCATGCAACACTATCGCATCTGTGCATTTGCAGATTCATCTTTAGTTTTTGTCTCTACACTTTATGAACTATTGCACATAGCTTAAGAAATTGTGCCGTACGATGTAGAGGGAAGAGTCGGGCTTTTTTCCTTCACTGTCAGTTTCACAAAGATGGGCTCATTTGTCAAAAAGACGGTGATCTGTGGGCTCGGCCCTTACGCCGTTTGTCTTGTATCGATCGCTCCTTTGTCACGCCTGCCATTCTTGAAGGTGAAAGCCATTCTCCTTTCTTTGATGTTTAACAAATTCACTTTTTAGGAGCAACACGAGGGCACAACAATGGCGTTTTATGGTTACTAATCACAGTTTGGTTGACATGTAATTATCTCGCTCCAACTCACGTTCAAAAGAAGTTTGATTAACAATTAAGCTCAACATTTTCAAAAATATGTCTTTTGCCACGGCGGTGGAGCAGGCGTGTTCATTCCTCGTCTGTGGGTTTTCACCAAGTGCTTATGGTATGGGTTGGGCTAATTAGGCACCGTGGATTTTCACTTGGTGTGAATGTGTGCTTGTTTCTTTCTTCGCTCGACCATCACATCAATGTCGTTAAATTGTCACCTCATCACAAGATGCAACAGCCCCCCCCCCCCCCCCCCCCCCCCCCCAATCTGTGTGTAACAAAGGTAGTTTCTGTAAAATTGCATCTTATTTTAGGAAGTTGTTGGTGTGATTTTTTACATTTCAGCTGTAATCCAGTTATGTAAATCTATGTAAATTGTTGACTGTTAACCAGGCAGTACAGCAAAAAAAAACTATTTACATAGCTGAACAGCCTACTCCAGCAGAGGCACTTTGATCTGCAGTGTACTAACACTTGTGAAAAAATAAGCTCTGAGAAAAAAATAAGACAGTTTCAAGTAACAGAAAAGAAAACACGTACCACTAACGAACATCGTGGAAACACTCAACACAAGTGCCACAAAGCTGAAAGTTGGTCTTTTTCTATCTTTTTTGTTGTTTACTATATCATTTATGCAGGTTCTCTACCTATTGAGACATTTTGTTGAAATGTATTAAAGCATTCAGGTTGTTATTATAATAATGATTACATATTCCACACTCGACACAAGGCAATATATGTAATATCAAGATTGGATGAGACAAGATTTAGCAGTATTTTGAGGAAAAAGAAAATAACTTTTGTTTAATAAGTAAAATAATGTCTTAAGGAATCTCAAACTGTATACAATCCCTTAAGCCTCCTTACTTAGTATAGAATAGTGCAATAGTAGTAAATATGTCTGTTTTAAAGGACATCTGTACAGAGTAGAATTATCCAGAGTAAAAATGAGGTCTAAGTAATTAAAGTTTAAGCTACAGAGCTATAGCTATAGTCAAATATAGCTCAGGCTTTTAAAAAAAAACAATGTCCTGTAGCCCCAATAGTAAGCTCCAAAGTACTTAGAAACCATATCGCTGTTAACAGCCAACATTAAGCCAGTCGCTGCACTCTCATGTTTACGAATCATTCATAACTCCTGTGTTGTGCCTTTTTTTCCTGAGTTCCCATTCCAAAACTCAGCCACAAAAAAACAATTTACTGCTTATTTAACATTGTTGTCAGCCAGCCAAAATAAAGGTCTTTATACTCCACACTGTCAAGGAAACAGAGTAACAACACAGGAGCTACTTCCTTCTTTACTTTAACCTGAGTGTGTCAAATATAGATACAAGGTGTCAAGCTTAAAGTACTCTCAATATCCTTGGTCCGTCATACAAGCTTGCACTTACATCACCAGGTGAAGTCACACGCTGACAAAAGCTGGAAACTGAGAGTAATATTTCTGAGTTTCAGCCTCGCTCTCTATCACACACTACAAGATACCATAACTCTCCTAATACTCTGTGACAGTGAAAAACCTGAAGCTCAAAGGCATCAATACAGAATGGAGTACCTCTTTGTTAAATTTTGGTGGGCTTTCTCTGCAACTTTTAGCTGTAATGTGAATGTTCTCTCTGTTTGCGGCTGTCTTGAGTGAGTTAATTGTAGATCTGTAATGTTCATGTTCATGCGAGCATATTTAAGTTCTTTATGTTTTAAAACTCCTGGCTTGTGGCCGTGTGATTTTACCTTTATCTGAGTTCTGTGTTTGAGCTTTGTGTCTTTGGTCTTGTACTTAGAGTTATTTTTGTGTTTTCTATATTTAGCTCTCTTTACTTTGGTGATCATTTTTCTTCTTGTTATTCCAAGTTTCTGCGATGTCATTAGTCTTACCCCTCATTCACACATAATTCATCTGTGTGTACTCCGTTACGTCACAAATAAAGGGCATTCTAGTCTATAGGGTATTTCCAGCCGGCTCTGTGACGCTACACAACGACAGAGAACGCTCCTCTATTGTGCATCAGAAATGCAGAATCAGTCTACTTGTGGCAGATGATTGAGCGAAGCGCGTCAATTTCTAAAAAAACAGATGATCCAGACAGGAAGTCAGACTCAGGAAGTGTAAAGCGGATCCGGTATTATTTCAAAATAAAGGGAGGGGTACAGGGCTGTCAGGCTCCCTAAATTATTAGTCAGTGTGTAGCCAGCCTAAGTCTCTGTTCCTTAGCCTTACTCCCAAATCAGCTGCCATTCATTCTGGTGATTATTCTCTCCTTCCATGCCACAGTCACATCTCCACAGTATTTAAGCTCCCAGGTTTCTTTCCCTCACTGATAGGTTGTGCAGTTGCTGCCACTCCGGCTGCTGTGTGTTCTCCTAGTGTGTTGTAAGTTTTCCCATTATTTATTTTGTTCGTTCCGCGATCTATATAACATCTTTTGATGCGCCATTGCAATTCAGGTCCTCAGCAGCTGTCTTACATCACATTGACGGGTCGTTCAGGTCACTGTATGTTTGTATTTCCGGTACCCTTCCATAAGCTTCCTAAGGTACATCTGAAAGGACAGGATGTTGAGTTACTGAACCCTTTAAATCCTATATTAACATCTCTAACGATCAATGGTATCAGTGTTCAATTCAGAACAAGTGTTCAGTGCCACTGGAAACATATGTGCTTTTTATTTGCACTGGCTTCACCTGTTATAGTGATACTTGTCCCCCTATAGGTATTTCATACAGTCTTTCATTTTTTTACTTCCACTGCCTCTCAGTACCTTCAACTGCAACATAGGACATCAAGGCCCTGCAGATGATAGTGAGGGGAGCTAAAAGACAAACACCGGAACGTCCCTACCCTCTGTCCTGGATTGGCTTTAAAGGCGCTGCAGGATGAGGGCACTGTGAATTGTCCGAGACCCCTGATTCCCTCTCAGATAACTTTTTGAACAGCTGCCGTCCGGGAAACGGTACCACGACATAAACGGCAGAAGCTTCTGCATCACATGCTTAGTGCTGGTGCATGTGTTGGCTCTCCCACGTAAAATCCACAGACGCACCAAGGCAAAGGCCATTAAAGGTTTATCAGAGGTTTGCAATGGCTTGGCGTTAGCTATTCCCAATCAGATGGCCGTGCTTTATTTCTTTCTTTTTTTTTTTTAGTTACATTATCAGCACCTACATAAATGTTTTAATAGTCACTTGGCTTTCTTCCAGCATGATGGGAGGCAAATGTGGTCTTTAAAGGCAGCTGATAGAAAGCTAAAGAGGCAGGCTTTCCCACCGGTGTTAGCATCAAGATGGCATCACCATGGTGACCCTGCATCACCGCAGACTCCAGATAAGCCCCGGTCAGTAAGAATAAGGTGAGGACACGACCCCCATTAAACTCTTGCAACACATACATACGGGGAAGCGCTGTTCCTGTGTGCCTGTGGTGGTGCAGCCTCTCCCCTCGCTCAGCTCCCGCTGAAGAGGGCTCGGTTTGCACATGGCAGCACCAGCAGCTAAATCCCTCCAAATGTGCTGACATGACCCACACAGAAGGGTTTAATAGATGTTAAATGTAAAAAGGCCAACAGGCAAGGACCCAGACAACTGTAAAGGCCGACAAGCAGACCTCGCATCACATCAGATCTGAAAGGCAAATGGAAATCCCTCGCATTTGATTAATCCTGCCATTACTGGAGAGATCAAAAATGTGGCGGTCAAACATAAGAAATAAGACACATTTATGGTACAGTTATATGATAATTAATAATTTTGTCAAAAAGAAATGTGTTCCCACAGCTCTCTGTAACAAAGTAGGGGCCCAGTTTCTATAATTAAAAATGTATGTTTCTAATGTAGGGTAAAAATTTAAGCGATTCGATATTTCTCAAAATGTGGAAAAAAAAAATGTAGATTAATTCTGTTTTAATCTGGAGTTGAAAGAGATGGCTTTCAAATTAGATCTGCGTGTCAAAGTAACACTCCGCACACATTTGTCTTTCCAGGCTTTTAACGGCCAGTCTGTTTCACAGTGTGTTGTGCATTGGTATCGGTTGCCTGATATGAATTAGATGTATGATGCGGATGTCATGACCTGGTTTTGTGAGAGGGTTTGTGTGACTGTGGTTTCTGCACACTTGATCCTGCATGTGGGCCAGCCGGCCGCTGCAGGCTTCACACCTGATGGCAATTGACTTAATTACGGCTGGGGATTGAAGGAGCTGCAGGGCGACTACTCCTCGCCTGGTGCTCAGCCTTGGGTGGTAGAGTCAAGCCATGTGTCAGCCGACTTGCTATCCCTGACTCTTTGTGGAAATATTCATGGACAATTTCTTTGGCTCCGCTTATCTCTTGTGCTCTCTCTGTTTTTCAGGTTAAATCCACTCAGCTCCATCTCCAGTCACCACCTGCTGGCACGCTCTCCATCCCTCTGCTCTGACGAACCCACCTCTGGATTTCAAGTCGACTCCCTCTGAAACTCCCCCATCAACATTTTAAACTTCCTCCGCCAACGCTTTCCACTTACGCCTAACCAGTAAGCCCGCCTGCTTCCGATTCATCTATGTAAACTTTCCCCTCGTCATTATTCCCTCACCGGATCTAACTGCGCCTCTCCTCTTTGTGTCATTGATCCAGAAAGTCCTCTCAGTCTGGAGGACTCTTCTTGTAAATATTGTCAAAAATCCTTGGATTCCATACCCTGCATCCTGAGGTTGATTATGCATGTGGATCAGGAAGAAAATGTCAAAATCTGAGTAGGGGTTCTGCTTTAAAGCTAGAGCCTGTGATTATTTTATTTATTTATTTTTTTTCCCCGGAAGTCCCTTTTTGAGTAACTGTGCAAGACCGTCTTACCCGCTCTTTCGCTCCTCAGGGGGAACACGTGGAAAAAAAAAAAAAACTCCCTAATCCACTCTGCTCTTATTTCTTTCTACTGAGGCCTTCCTCTTCTTCTCACTAAAGTGTACATGGTTTGCTTCTTGCAACTCTTGTCAATGTTTAAAAGTATACGTTGAGAGCAGCGGAGCTACAATGAACAGCTAATACCAAAGCTAAGCTAACCGGGTACATGAACACTAGAAGTGGAAACTAACTAGCTGTTAAAGGCAGCAACTACTTTTTCAATATCAGATGAGTATGTTCCACAGAGGAAATTATATTAATAGACCAGTTTGATTTTTAGAGGAAAGATTAGATCTAAGATGACCCAAGGCTTTTCGCTGTACCAGTACAGGACACACCAAATTGATGTAATTTATACAGCACTTTTCTACTCATACTAATAACTCAAATACTATACTAAACCCACGTTCACCCAATTGCATACATATTTGTGCATCAATACAAAGATAAGTGGTTAACTTGGGGTTGAGTGCCTTGCCCAGGGGCGCATCTGTATGTGACAGGGGAAAGCTGGAGTCAAACCCACAACCTTCCAGTTATAAGCTAACTACCCACCCATTGAGCTGCAGTCAGCCCACTAAACCATCAGGATGAGTGATTAAAATTATACAAAGATGAAACCAAATCATTTATGCATATGTAACCCACCTAAAACTAATAGGTCTAGTCAGAAAATGTGTTTTATAGTGTAAGCATCCTGTTCCATCAATGTGGGATTACCTTTTCCACTGACTTTTTTTACATCTGTTCTGCTTATAGATATAATTTATTGATTAACCTGATTAATAATTACACCAAGGGCTCTTGGTCTACGTCAGTGTGAAAGTTGTACATCACTGTTCCACTTTTAGAGTACTCATCCATTCTTCCGTCGTCCAAGATTGTCCATATCACCAAATTTGAGAAAACAATAAAGGTAACATTAGAGAATGGAGTGAAAACTTGTCAGCTATCTTGAGCCTTTTTTTTTCTCCAGAGTATCTTTTAAAAACTGGTGAGACACGGCACTTTAGTTGAGGCAGAATGACATTCAATCACTGCACAGATGGCCTTTCCTGTCATTGAAAATAAAGATTTTTAGGCTCCCTTTATTGCCTTGCCTGCAATATAAGATGGATTTTTTCCTTTTCTTCATAGTGCACATTTGATGTCTGGGACACTCTCAAAGCAGGGACAGATTCCCAAAAGTGGGACATTTTCTGTTGTTGCTTTTTACATCCATTTTAGTTTTTACCACACCAGCAGCTGTTGGTGGAGGTGTCCTGTGTTTCATCTAAAAATCCAACCCAACAGTGAACTGCCACATAACTGCAACTTTGAAGTCCTGGGGAGGCGGCCGACTACCTGAGGGCTCTGCCTGGAGGGTGCTGAACATCAGAGAATCTGGCAGGTTTTCACAGCAAAGACGGGGATGCAATTAGAAATTTGTCTTGTACAAAAGTCACATCAAATTTTCAGGACTGTTCAAATCTGACGGAGGATAAAATGCATCAAATACAGCTTTTAATCACGTACGAATGCTGTTTTACATATGAACTTAAGGTTTTATGGATATAAAATCTATTTTAGACAACCTAAACTGTTTGTTTGAGCATTGAAGGGTAAAAAAAAACATTTGGATTAACTTTCCAATGAGAACATTTGTGTGCAGGATTCTGCATCAAACACAATGCAGTACAAAAGTACTTTTAATGTCCAAAGCAGAGTAAAGAGTTTGAAAAGCCAAATGGGGAGCAATGGCAGCTTCAGTTGCAGATAAAAGAGCTTGGTGAAGGTGTACATGCATCACAGATTTACTTGGTTTAGGATCATCCTTCAAGGGAACATTATTCTATGTTGCACTATTATTAAAGGAAATATAAATACTGGACTTCCTCCAGCCTCGGGGATATAGTGTACCTTGGTTGTGATAAAAGGCTTCTGTACCCTCAAGATAATTGTGTGTCAAATGTTTCTTGAAATAGATCCAAAAAAGTTTTTGCAATGCACTGTTGTACCCTGACTGGTCAAACACACACTTTAGTATTCTCTCCATTAGCAATGCATTTCTGTAGATGACAAGCCTCCAGCAACTATTTAATCATAACAGCAACAACCTGAACACTGGATTGTAAGCTTATGATGACTAAAGGAAATTGGAAGGGGTATATTTATGAAAATTATTCTGTGAAAAGCTGGAATGGTATTATAACAAATACATTTCAAAAATGCATCAAACTCTGCAAATTGCATGTTTAACAAATCCATACATTTTATTATTTATTTGAAATGTGACAGTGCATATTAATTAACATGGGTTCATAAAATCCACATGTAAATATGCCAGAGATGCTAATTTGTATCTGTAGTCCCAGGGCAGGTTGACGTTTACAAAATGGAAGGCCACACAGAAGAGAAAAGGAAAAAAATAAAATAACAGTATGTGTGTGTATATATATATATATATATATATATATATATATATATATATATATATATATATATATATATATAATCTGTATATCAGCAGACAAAAAAAGACAATTTGTGCAGACAGTAACACAGACAGTTCACATATGAAATATTATTTAAAAAATATCCAGGAGCCAAAGTTTCACTGATCTACAGGAGGCTTTAAGTGTCGTAATGTTCTGGTTAAATACTGTTCTAAGTATGAACACTGAAAAACTAATTTGACCAACAGTAGTTGTTTTTTAACAGCACAGTCCTCTCTGCCACATGCTGCTGCAGTTTTTGAAGAAACTTAACTTGGTTCATTGAATTGTCACAGCTATTTATCCGCATTTCCAACTTTGCCAGCATCACTTGATGCCGGCTGATCAGTCACTCCTTCTACAGTGAAGACTCCGGAAGTCACACGCCACACAAGTGTCCGAGTGTTAGGATCAAAGCTGACACTTCTCGAGCGACAGCAGAAAGACTCACACACTCACACAATCCTTTCAGGCTTCGCAAGCCATCTCTCCATTTTACCAAGCAGTGAAATACTAACTCAGATCCGACAACGTTTGGGCGGCGAAAACATGACACGGCAAGCAGAAGTTGTACTTGAAAGTTACAGGCTTGCAGTTGGTCAAAATAACAAGATTTGTCTTCTGAATGGTGCTTTTAAACAGCCTTGAACTAAATATTCTGTTGGTTATAAAAGCTTTGAAATGATACATCCTTAATTTATAGCAACACAGCTACACTAGACTGTTATTTAAATTATAGCTATACAATAGTAATTTGTATCCATCCAAACTGTTGCTATTTTGTTTTAGTTGTTAGAACTGAGGGATGATTTGTAGTAATTAGATAAAGCAACCCTTTTTTTATCAATATTTCTAGAGCTTTTTGACTGTAATGTACTGTAATATCCATACTGGAATAGTTTAGAATTTCATTTTACTTGTACCTAATTCTTCAGCATCTGTTCAATATTAACTTAGCACACTTACTTTGGCATTCACTTGCACTATCTTGGTGTGTTTAAAGGAGCAGCGTAAGTTCCAGGATTTACTGGGGCACCTCCCGCTCCCCTGGCAATAAGTTGATATGACACCAGTGTTGTGCATGTGGATGGGAGAAGAGGACAAGCATCTGCTGCTGCGACGGCCCAGGTCTTGTTTAGAGGCGTAAATTCTTCTGGGGAAAGAAAGCTATAAATACCGAATTTAGCCCGTCTTCTATTGCTAAAGTCTTTGCCGTGAACGAGAACGCACAGCGCGTCACACCCATGCGCTCACCCAGAGGATTCGGCCCGAATCCCTCTCTCTCGTGAACTGACGAATCCAGCCTCTGGAGGTAAATGTGGTAAATAGAGGATAACTCATTTTACACGTCAGGCAAGAGCGTGTATGGCAAAGAAAAGGAATAATAAAACTTACTCTATGCACCTTTAAGCTTGCATCTATCTCATCACATTTTGCCTGCAAGAAAAGAGCCTAAATACCTCAGCTTGGTGTATATTTGTGCACATTTCTTATCATATTACAGACTAAGGTGCACACACTATGCAAATGTTTGACCACTGTAACGACAAAAACTCAAAAAATAAACACATCAACCCTTCAGTGATGCTCTGTATTTCGTGAGGCAATTAGTCTGTCTGAATTGATGAGTGATTCATAAAACATGGTTTAAATTGGAGACTTGCCCCGAGACATTAGACCGAGGACGTGAGTGGTGTTGTTTAATGCCAGGTGGGTATAAGTACAAGGCTGGATATCCATTCTACCTAATAGATGTCATGAATATTCACTTCAGCGTTTTGGGCTCGCATTATTCCACAGTTGTGAAATCAGGTATGCTAATTATAAGCGGAGGATGGAAAAGTCCTCAAGGCTTCTTATTGATACTTATCCTCAGTTTATATGATGCTGTAATTCACAGTATGTAGCACAATTAAGAGTTATTAGGTTAAAGGGCCACTGCATCTGGCACTCCACACTCGGTTTCACACTCATTAGCCGCTCATTAGAAGAGCGCTGATGGTTCATCATCTGAGCATGTGGAAATATTATGAAAATACGGCACAAATGAGGCATCTAAGCTGAACTCCTGCATCCAAGTTTCACTTGTTATCAAGTTACGTGTTGAAAGAAAGGCCTAACTGTAACAGTAGGTTGACACGAGTTCTGACTCTGTAGCAGGCTGATCTCAGCCTGAATGTGTTCAGCTGAATCAGGAATAAATAAGGGAGACACTGATGTGTGAAATGCATACGAATGGGATTAAATAAATTCAAATTTTCATCACTGCGTCTGGACATAACACCTCATGCTGTTCAAGTTTTACAATGAATCCAAGAGCACCAGGATTCAAGCTGAACCTAAGTGGCAAAAACAATGACTTTAGATTTGAAATAGACTCATGTTCTAAAGAATTAAGACTTGACTCAAACTTGTGGTCAGGGACTCTAGTTTTTACCATCCGAATCTCATGTAATTCGAACTGAAAGTTAATCATTATCTAACCTACATACCACAGACTTGGAGTTGCTTCTCGAAGATTCCACTTGGAGTTACTGCTCAAAGAATTGGGACTTGACTTCAACTTGTCAAGTTTTGAGATTTGAGGAGTTTTTGACTGCATCTTGCAAAATGGCTGTTAAAATGTTAGACAACAGTTGACATTTAAGTTGTTGATTTATTGCGTAAGAAGTAATGAAATAATAAACAGCACGCATGTAGCAGGAACAATGACAAAGACATGCAAGGCATTCCAAATAAACCGCACATCTTTACTAGATGTTTCCCCCACTATTGTTGACAGGATGTATTTTGAAAATAGAGGGTCGGAACGCAAAGTTAAAACCCCTAACCTTGGACTGCTGGAGTTCTCCCTGGAGCGCACCACTAGATTTCATGTTCGACTGAAAGTGTATCTGAGTGAGTCAGCGTAGTTGGCCTGCTGCGTTCACCGCATCTCTCTATTACCATAATGATGACTCAGTCCTGTTCTCCACCACTGTCTATGCGTTTCGTTTTCACGCTCTCTTCTCTCCTCTGCTGCCTCTCCTTCCACTGTCCCGTCCTTCATCACTTTGTCCTGCCATCTTCTATTCTTGGACTGCTCTGTCATCGCGGGCAACCTATCCTGTCCCCACATTTATTCACTTTCTCAGTCTGCCGACACAGCTTTGCACCGCTAGCTGTAATATTTTTTTTTCTCTCTCTCTCTCTCTCTTTACAGTCATATCAGGGAATTCTAATAGCAATGTTGTGCAGAGGAAGCACAACGTCATCTGTCCTTATTAGGTGGCAAAGGCTTGTTAAACTGAGTTGATGGATGCTGACCAAGTGTGAAACCAAGCTGTTCTATGTTCAGCCAGCTTTTTGTCTCCTCACCCCTCCCAGCCATCTCCGTTTATGTGTAGAAGCCTAAAATAGAATCAGCTGCATCATCCTTTTAGACCTCTAGGTAACATATAACAATAAAGTGTAAGATATATCTCTCTAGCTCCTAGGTAAGACTGTGCCAACCCATCTTTCCATGAAAAATATATCTGCCTGTGTTTGATATTAGATTTCATACAGGCCATTTTTAGATCACAGTGAAATAAACCCTATCAAAAATGCAGATTATAACATTAACACATTTTGATAATTTGATGAAAACATGATTCTGATAGTAAGCATTTTGATATGTGAAAATGAAAATTGTAGCTTATTATGTCCTGCTAATTTCCCTTTATTATCCTGCCACTATTTGTATATTGACCTATTGTATATTGAGACTCTGAGGCCGCCAAAATGAAATGACAATGGATAAACAAATGTAAATAAATGTGCACCTACAGTGAACCGTTCGCATTACCTCTAAAACAATGATCTGCTAATAAATGACACCATGCAATGGGTCTAAATTGTACAATATATGTTTTTGGTGAGTAATTGTAACATCAACCTTTTGAATCGTTATCTATCTGATAAACTTTTACAGACATTATGTAGTGGGTTTTAAATTATTTTCTCTCAACTAAGAAAGTGGTTTCAGATAAGAAATATCGCAAAATATCCAAAAATAATGCAATAAATGTAATAACAGACTTTTACTTACGTTTTGATTTCAAAAAATGACATTACCTTCCTAATAATCAATAAAAATATTAACTGCACTGAAACATTCAAAGCATTCTTAAAATGCTGACCAGGTCCATGCATATTTGTGCTGCAATTTTGCGGATTTAGCTTCGGTGATGAGCTCCTGGTCATTCAGGTTGGAAGGACTCCCTGCCATCATCCTAATCTTTAGGTCGCTCAATAGATGGTGTATCAGGCTTAAATTGGGGCCATTGCAGGGCCACTCCAAAATATCTCTTGCAGTCAGAAGACACATGTTGGCAACATTAAAGATGGTCTTAAACATAAATCTACCAGAGGAATTAATTAATCGGGGCTTAACTGTATCACACTTTATGTTTTTTTTAGCATATTAAAGGAGCAATAAATGATTTTTTCACCACTAGGTGGAGTTTGAGCACTCTCTGTAGACCAAAACAATATGCGCATCAAGCCACGCCTCTCTATACCTCACTTCAGCACTCAGCTCCCATTTCCCTATCTCACCCATAGGCTCATATGCACATATTTGCAAAGAATAAAAACACAGCAAAACAGCATAATCTTTCAGAGGAACATTTCTAGTGAAGAAGTAAGTAACTCATAACTTTAAAATGCTGTTAGCAAGAGAATGTTGAGCCAGTGGCCATGCTCTCAGTCATTTCGTGCCTGGTGGTAGCATTTTATGGGCAGGGAGGGGCTGACCCCTGAGGGCAGCTGTTCATGTGCACGTACGTGCATGCGCTGCCGGCCAAGCTAAGTAAACAAGACTGGAGAACAACACAGAGAGATGGTGTGTGATGTTTCACCATAGTCCATCTAAAAATATACCTTTTAGTTTTTCACAAAACTATTTTTTAGTTCTATCTAAAATCATGAAATTTTGCTTATTGTTACTTTAAGATATGCATCCAGATAAACATCAATTTTTTATGCATCTGATACTAAAGTATATGTGATGCGATTGCAGAACAAGCTAGGGTACAACATATTTTTTGTTTGTTGAAAAACGTTGGGCTAGTAATAATTGCATTTCAGAGACAGAGGCGGACACAGTTATACTAATATGAAAACGGGGAGTTGACTTTTTTTACTACATTATCATTTACAGGCCCTGCGACAGACTGGCAACCTGTCCAGGGTGTACCCTGCCTCTCGCCCAGTGAACGCTGGAGATAGGCACCAGCAACCCCCGCGACCCCATGAGGGATAAAGCGGTTCGGAAAATGGATGGATGGATATCATTTACAGCCAATTAGCGTTCATTTTATTGGGTTTTGATAACTGTAAGTATAATAACTTTTACAACAAGACATCCATCAGCTATTTACATCACTGCCCTGGCTCTCAATACTTCAACATATTTTTATTCAAGTAAAAGTAAAAAGTATCTAACCAAGAAAACACTCAAGAGTAAAAAAAAAAAAAAATCAGTAAGAAGGCTACTCAAGTACTGAATATAAAAATGATGTAATCGGGCAGACAAAAAAATTAAGTTCTGTACAAATTCTGGTATTTTATAGACAATAAATAAATAAATGAAATAATTACAAACTCTTTTTTTTCAACATAAAACCTATGAAACCAATACTAACAGCAGTTAACATATACAGTATCTCCAAAAAGTGCACAGTTATCTGCTTTTACATGTACATTAACTTTGATTACATAATTTTAAAAAAATCTCCTAAATTGCCCATATATATATATATATATATATATATATATATATATATATATATATATATAGCACTTTTCTAGAACAAGTGCTGTACAGAAGAAAATAAAAAATAACATTAATTACTGTCTTCAAACAAAAGAGGACCGAGTTGTAGAGTCTCAAGGCTACTGCTGAGAAGACCCTGTCAACTTTATTTTTAGTCCTGTCAGCGGCAAAACCAGCAGACCTTGGGCATGTGTCCTTAGCAACCTGTGAGGAACACACAGATGTAAAAGGTTTTTTGTTTTTTGCCTGTGCTTGGCCATTCAAAGGCCTCTAAGTGAGAACCAAGATCTTGAATTGTTTTCTAAAGTGCAGTGGGGAGGGCTGGGGGAACTACAGTGATTTGGTCACAAGTCTTGCTGCAGCATTCTGTACAACCTGCAAACAGTTCATTTATCCTTTCTTTAGCTGGGTGAATATTGAGTTGCAGGAGTAGGACCACCAAATGCAGACAGGCAAGCAGAATGGTGGGTAAAGAAAGTTTAAGCAAAAGTCAAGACGAAAAACTTAGAAGGCAGACATGAGGAGGAGAAGACATGAATCATGCCCAAACTAGGCATGACTTGGACAGACATGGCATGAACCAAAATGGCAAACAATCCAGCAAGGAGACAAAGACAAACAGGAGTTTAAGGCCCCAACCAGATGAAGACAAGCATGGCAAAATTAAAAAATTAAGAAAAGGTGTGTCCACATGAGATAATGCAGTCACACTGAAAACGCTCTAGTAGGTGACACTGTGACACTGGCACAGAAAGATACAACGTAAGCTCGACTGACAATTTATGTTAATAAATGTATGTTTATGTTAATAACAGGAAGGCATTACTCAGGACAAAACATGTGTACACACTTCATTCCAATGTATATACATGGAGTATGGGTGCATCATAAATGATGACATATTTTTATACATCACCGAAGTTGATATGTCAAAGAATGTACTAACTAAAAAATTATTTTTAGACATGTCAACAAACATGGCAAGATTAGAAAAAGTGTGACAGCGGCTTAATGCACAGGACCCCGTGTTTTTAGGCCAATGCATATAGTGCAAAAACACATAAATGTGTTGTTTTACTCGAGTTGGCAAAAACAAGAAAAGAATGACTTCTGGCAAGGAAATTTCCTACTTCACAAGAACTTAGGTATAGACCTTCTGGGAAGCCCTCATTGGCGCCTCCTACAGTACTATTTAGATTTACCACTTGTTGGACACAATGCACAAGAAAAAGTTCTACCCAGATGAACTGTCAAGAAGAAGCTGCAAGAACTCCCAAACAAGAGCTGCAAGAATATAATGATGTTGTTTTGTTTATGCAGTCCTGGGAGAGAATAGACATTTCTCCCTTCTTGTGGCGTACGCATTGGCCTTTAGGCACACTGGCCAGGTTTGGTACCTGAGAAACCACTATTGCATCACTCTTGCAAAGTGGCCTCTTTTTCTGCAATGAATCAACCCGAGTTTGAGTATGTGACAGCAGTTACAACACGGTTTTTGCATGCCGATCTTTCATCTCACGCTCCCAAGGAATCGCCATTAAATCAAAAGAAATCCACTCGCAATCCCAAATTCATTTAGCCAGCAACCATCTGTCACTTTGAAAACACACAGCCACATGGTTGGCGCTACGCATGTTGCTTAGCTCATATCCCCCTCCCGCTGTGAGACTCCAAGTTTCATTTGCTCGCAGGTCTGGCCCGCGCTATTCTCTCCTGATCAAAGCTTTCGAGCGTTAGCCTTCATCTGGGCTTCATCCTTTTCAGGGCGGTTCAAGAGATCTGTGTAGATATATATCAGCTGTGTCTCAGAAGAGGTACACTGGGTTATCGACTCAATGGAAAGCTGCTGTTTTGATCTCCTGTCCCCTTCGGTCCCCGCATCAGAGTGCAGCTAAGAAATGTGTTTGTTAATGAGTGTGGTAGAAAAGGCTTGCACTGTACGGCTGCATCCTTACAGTTGAAACCTGATATTTGTGTACACAATAAAGAAGTCTCACATTTCAACAGAATATAAGTTTCCAGGTTAGTTGGTTGTCTACATTTCCTTAGTATTTACTAGAATTGTAGGAACAGTATGGCTGTGGTCAAGTATTTTTGGTACCTTTCCACTACCTCGTTCCTCCATGCAGAGCTTTTGCTACTCAGTCAGATTTTTACTGTAGGCTCTCCTTGTTATTTTTCAGCTCTGCTTACAAGTTATCTTTAGGACTGAGGTCAAGGCTTGGTGATAGGCACTCTAAAACAATGATTGTATTGTTCTTAAGCCCCTTTGTAACTAATTTGGCTTTGTGTTTTTGGATTAATGGCTTCTTCCTTGCTAATTGACCTTGGCTGTGTATTTTCTATATATTCTAA
Organism: Fundulus heteroclitus; assembly: GCF_011125445.2. Taxonomy (NCBI): domain Eukaryota; kingdom Metazoa; phylum Chordata; class Actinopteri; order Cyprinodontiformes; family Fundulidae; genus Fundulus; species Fundulus heteroclitus. The sequence continues at coordinate 8,978,161 of NC_046378.1, read as the reverse complement.
ATAGAGGCCCGACATGAACTGCATTTGTTGTACGGTTATGGAAAATGCAGCTTAACTCACATTTCACATTTCTCAGCCTTATTATCTCTTGCTTCCTTCAGTTTTGTTCTCTGCTTGTACCTAACTGCGCGCCCCAGAAGTGATTTCGTGACCTTTTCTTGTCGTTTTCAAGTCATATGAGACGTTAGACAATAATCTCTCTGCTGAGGCGTGCATGACTGTGCCATTGTGGCCTAGTGACTGCATCTTCACTAATGCAGATGCTGGCATATTGTGTTTGTCATTCTCTGTGTCACGGGAGCAGCTGCTTGCGCAATCCTTTAGGCATTGTCTTTCAGTCAACCGAATCTGGTTATCAGTGCAAAAGAGTACAACATTTTAGGCTTCAACACACTCCATTTGAAGCCTCGGTGCTCTGAAGCCTGTGGAGATACAGCCGAAGGGCAAGTTGAATTTCTTTCTTTCATTTAGGGCTCATCGCAGACAAACGTGTTCTTTTGGGGGGGGTTTTTTGGGGAGAATGCTTGTCTTTTTCAGAATAAATACTATGTGTCTCAGTTTTTTTTATTATGTTAGAGCGCCTTCCACTTTTTTTTCAAATAACGTGCACAGACTTTGCAAATATGCTACAAAAAGGGGGAGGTCCACATATGAAAAACCTAGTTGCACTCTTTCTATATGCCACAAAGGTTTAATTACACACAATTAGCACTGTTTAATACATAAGTGGCCCTAAGATATTGGTAAATTACAATTTTTATATACATTTTTGGGGATTAGCTATAAAACTGTGACATTATCTCTCACCTATTACTGTTTTCTCTGAATATTGCATAATGTGAAGATATCAGTTTCAAAACAAAGATGACAGGAGCATATAACTGTTTCTTCAGCTCTTTTCACTTCATCTGCAAGCAAGTCATCGTTTTGACATTTACTTTCAAAGTAATTAAATGAGCCACGCATGTTTCCTCCTGCATGCTTCTGCTTCTTTAAACTTTCAACATCTTAGACAGCGGCATACGCCAGGCTGCCAGAATGTCAAATATAACCTTTGAAGGGAATATACAAATTAGACTGGCTGTCAGAGATTACAGACGACCCCAGTGTGTCATCATGAGTTATTAGTTTGAAGTCTGACTGCGTCACGGGTTTTAATTCAAGATAAAGGGAAACCAAACAAATCGTAGCGGCAAAGCAAATCAGGGTTTATACCGCTAGCCGTATTGGAAACTTTGGATTTTCATCAAACTGTAGTGGCAGCAGAATGCATTAGAGGTGCTAAATATGAAGTAGTGAGATATTATTCTGCAAAAACATCCTCAGATAACCTTTTTTTCTCAGGGCAGCATAAAACTCCACAAAGGCTGGCAGATAAGGGGATCGTTATCTCTGTTACCTCTGATGTTTACATGGGGTAATCCCTGAGGCCATGAGTTAATATTTTGTTTCAGGGTTAGGTTAGGTACAGAAACCTCTAATAATACAGGAAATGTATTTAATTGGATTTATCATTTTTGCCAACAAATAAAAGATTTAAGCATGGTGAACGTTTTCTATAGGGAAGCTCTCTTTTTCCTATTCTCATGAAAACGGATGTTGGTAAAGCTGAAAACAAACTAACAAATTCATGAATTCTGTCTTGTTTTTACTGTTTCACATTTTTAACACAATGAAAAAAAAACAAATCCACTTTCACAAGTATTTCTTTTGCAATTTCTATCCATCTGTCCTGCCAGATAAAAGTCACCTTCCTAAAACTGTAGCTTTACACCTAAAGTTTGAATAAAAAGCTTTTTCCCCCTCAATATTGAGTCAATTCATTTAAAAATAGCCATTTATCACAGGAAAGAAGCACTAAATTTCATCATTATTACCAGATTTCCATAGTGTTGAGATTGTGTCCCACCGATCGATGCTGTTCTGGAGGTTTCAGTTTCTGTTTTGTTTTGTTTTTCCGTCCCTAATAACTCTTTTGTATATGACAGCTTTTTGCTCCTAACGATATATCCGACTCAACCAATAAAGCTACTTTTGAATCAACTCATATCTTTCTCCTCCTGGTGACATTTTCATGTTGAGCAGTTTTGGTGCATTTTGAAAACATGCTAACTTTAGCTTGGCAAGTTGGTTCTCTGTTTGCGTGCAACTCTCTGATACTTTGAGTTAATCATGCACAGAATCAGATGAACTTAAAGGAAATGTTGTCCAGTCTCTGGTTCATCAACGTTCCTGCCACAGTTACAATGTGAAGACAAAAGAGCACTGTGAAGAATCAGAAATGATCACTGACAAACATGTCTGCTTTGGTGGTCTCACTGCCCAATCTTGCCTGCTCACTCAGTTAGTGAGTACAATCAGATCTGGGCTACGGTGGCCCTGAAGTGCAAACCACGTCAACAAATGAGATAAAAGGAAAACCCTAACCCTAAATTAAAAAAAACTATATGGCATATTCAAAACAACAACAACATCTTAAAAACACAACATCTTGGAAACACAACAACATAATAATAACACAATTACATATTTAAAAATCAGGACAACCAATTAAAAACACAACAACATTTAAAGAAATTTCGACAACATTTTCAAACCCACTACAGAATCTTAAAAAAACACAATTAAACTATTAGAAGATGGTAACTTCTTATTGCTGATCATACTCACTAACTGAGTCCGGCCACCAAATCAGCTACAATCACTCTGAAAGAGTTAAAAGTTACTGTGGCTCAGATGGGAGAGACTGTTTGTACAACAACTGCTGTCTGGGTTCTTCACTGGTTGACGCTGTAGCAAAGAGAGCTCACATGAAACCAGAAGAACGTGTGGGAGACTCAAAGAAAAATGAACTTCGGTCTGTTGAGCGAGAAGCTGAGGTTTTTGGTCACTAGATTAAATGGTATGTTCAGTGAACTCCAAACACAGGACACCGAGGAACATGGAGGGGGCAGCACCAGGCTCTAGGGGGGCTTCTAAGCAGCATACCCTGGTCGGTTTGTAAAGCAGTCAGCGTCAGGGGCGGTTCTAGACAGGGGCCAACAGGGGCCTGTGCCCCTGTAGAACTGTTCCTGGCCCCTGTTATGGCCCCTGTACTAAAGACATGATATTAAATTTCTTAGGATGATAAATGCTGACAAAGATACCCTGACTGACTGGTCATTTGGATCAGTTGTATTTTTTACTTTTATGGTTTTACCCAATAATAAAATAACAAAATAATAAAAAAATAAATATAAAAAATAACAATAATAAAAAAAAATTTGCCGTTTCATAATAAGCTCCCGTCGTATTGAGAAAAGACCAGGGGTCTGCAACCTGCAGTTCAAGAGCCACAATTGGCTCTTTGGCTTACTTAATATATTAAACGATGAAATGTTGACCTGTTTAGGATTTTTTTTCCAATCTTTTGTTCTGTGCCCCTGTGAAAAAAACACTGGCCCCACCCTGGCCCCCCTGCTAAATTTGGTCTAGAACCACCACTGGACTCAGCGTGGAGGACGGGGTCATCCTGGAGGATACTCCTGGACGATCGGATTCAGCTTCAGGCTGAATCAGATCGAAGAACAATTGCATTTTCAGTTTGGCTTTGATGTGAAGCAATTAAAAATGCAGCTACAGAAAAAGCAAATCCCTTTTTATGTCATGCAGCAATTTATGTCAGTGACATAAAAAAAACAAAATATAAACGTGTTCCACATTCTATGTGTTTGTAACAGTACATAGGCTCTGGTAGTTTAACAAATACTGTTCCCATTAACATGCTACTCATGGGTATGGCTTGCTTTCAATGTGTCTGATTTACAATAGCTGTTTACTGTCGCATTGTTACATGATGCAGGAATGTCTTACCGGCCAGATTCCTGTTTTCTCTGGGAACGTCAGAAGATGCCAAAGTAAACACAAACAAACTAACTAAAAGTTTTTGATGGTGCTTTTTGTAACCCTCCGTCTGTTTCAGTAGAATCTATGGCCGTCACCGTAGGAATCAGAACGACTAATGAAGCAAGTGTTGAAACAGACGTACCCAAAACGGATAATTCATCACCTTACCTGTCAGGTGACAGGTTCACATCTCCCTGACATGCGATCAACTTAGGAAAATATTAAAGATCCACCAAAATGATAAAACACAAATTTGATCCGTCCATTGTAATTCTCATGTGTGGCCAGATAGGCAAAGAATGGTTTCTCTCTTGACTGTCGGAAAATGATCAAGCAGGGCTTAGTCATCACCCATTCTCATTTACACAGACTGCCACAGTTATCGCCTCATTTGCTCTTTTACTGCCCTCTTCTAAATGTGCCCAAATCTGCAAATTGATTTGGAATCTTTTGGTTTGTCGGCGCTTTTCATTATCGTGCTCGCCGGTTCGCACAGCTATGAGACGCCGGCGCATTATCTAAGCAAGCACTCGTTCTTTCAGTCCCCACCGCCACCGCCACCCCTCGGATAATCTACTTATCAGCCACTGATAGCGCGAGCTGGAATTGGCTCCGCTAATGGAAGCTACTCCAATAATGGTCCTTTCTGAACAATAACACTCAACAGCAGGTTCCTCTGATTGGAATGTGTGCAGTGCATGGATTAGTTTTGTGGATTTAAAAAAAAAAAAAAATACGTTATAGAAAAGGTCCATCGTTTCTTACAGGTTCTTTCACCTTCAGGTTGTGCGGTTTTTCTATCTGTAATTAGTTCTGTGAACTTGTCAAAGGTGATGTAATGGATTACAAAAGTGAGTTTATGTTGTTCCAAATACATCACATCATGTTGCATTTAGGACTTATCTCCCCTTAAAGGATGAAAACTTTTAGCATGAAACTGTACACAATAGTTACTTGATAGTTGGTAATTTAATTTGTTCACATTTATCAAATGTAAATTGTAATATTTGCTATATTTTGAACCTTGTTGCCATTTCAGCATTGGTTCAAAATGTCAAAACTTGGACTTTATTGCCAATGAAGAGCTTTTAGGCAATAATTATTCATGAGTGAGCAAAAACTTAACTTCCTCTGTTTCTTAAGGCAAAACAACAACAACAGAACCCATGCATTGAAGCAGGCAGGCTGGAATCCAACAGATTTAAAATCTTTATTTTCAGATCCCACTGAGAGACCCGTGTGTATTTTTCATAGTCATGTAGCCTGAGATGTGATTGAGCTAGATACAGCATCACTGATTAGTGTAGACGCTGTAATCAGTTTATCATTTTATGTCATTTAAATATCATTTCAATAAAATAAATATAACATTTTGAATTCAGTAAATTCAGACCTGATTATCTCTTCTGATTATCTGACATTTCAGGTCCACATCCTCAGTGGTATTCAAAGGCAGAAATAAATTTATTGAGAAATAAAGTAATGGAAAACTTTGTTTTTTGTTATCGTTTTATCTGTTGACAACAACACAGTGTGATACAAGCTTATTTGCTGTAAATAATTAACTGATATCCACCTTTAGGATCTGCACAGATTTTAATGAAAATATTTTAAATGTCCACTCACGCACAATGCTCAAAGTACAGAGAACATTACCTCTCTACTACTATATCGATCTTATTAATTAATCATCAATTCTTCAGTTAAGTTGAGGAGAGTATTATTTATCTGTTTTTAACATTGTCTGTCTTCATTACACTGACATTAGTACTGACTTTTAGCTGAAAAATATAGATATTAGCCATTAAAAGCTGGTAAATCTACCTCAAACTGTAAATAAATAATCTGAATCCAGATAAATATTTATCCGTTTTAGTTTTGACGTGGAAACAATATGTCTGGATCTGGCCTGTCTGCTGTCTTCGTCCCCAGACTTCTGTTTGTAATTAAGTTTCTCTACTACTCTGCAATCAGGTTAATCTCCTTCAGCTTTTATAAGCACGACTGCTGCAGATTATTGAAGCTCCTAGCAAATAGATGTCCAGTGTTTCATGGAATATTATCATCCCGTCGACCCTGTTCATGTTATTTGGATCTCCCTGTCTTGCCAAGCCCATGATGGACATCTACACTGTTGCCTGTTTTCTGGACCACAAACCTTGCCAAGCCCCATCGGATCTGTCTGCTTCAGATTTTTTTTTTCTTCCCCTACTCCTGACCTTGCGTTGAACTAAGTACATTTTGTGGAACTTGTTTCTTTTTTATTATTTATGAAAGGACGTTTATGGCATTTTGAATGAACCGATTCAACCAAACAGAACTTGTTAATTTATTGCTGGACCATTTTCTACTAAACTTATCCGAATGTTTTGGAATTAAAGAGTAGAGCGTGTGGCTGAATGGCTGATTTTGTTTGATTATATTAAATGCAGCCGGTGTTGGAGAAGGATGGCATTTGCTGTAGTGGTCCATGCCGATGAAGATGCTTATTGTCGTACCTCATAGCCAATTCAGTACTAAACAGTGATTGGACAATGTGCACACGTCAAACTGACGTTGTAGCAAAGTTTATAAGATTCAGGATGGAGTTGTCATAGAAGATTGCTAAAATCGCAGCATATAAGAAGACCATTAATGTGTATGACCCATACCTATTTCTAGGACCCTCACCTAGCCTCAGCCATCCCGCTCTTCATCTTCTGCAGTGAGCAGCCTGTCCTCAACATCACCAGGCTCCAGCTTGCTCCCATAGAGGCTGCCTGCCAGCACCAGGTTTCTGGGTTTCATCAATAAACCTTTTAGAGTGCCCTCAGGGACAGGGACAGGGCCCCTGAGGGCACAGGACTTATTATCTGTTTTGACCGATGGAGGCATGGTGTACAACTAATGTACTCTGCTTTCACTACGCCACATGATGCATTTATGTTGCACTATATAGAGGATAAAAATGCAATTAACATAAACATTGTCAGTAGTAGAGGATTCAACCAGAGCTACAGAAATATAAAAACCACCATGATAGATTTTAATGTGATGAAAAATTATAATAATATGTAAAACCTTTTATTCTTCATTACCAACATTTTTAGAATACACATAATCACTAAGTCTGTAATTAGACTGGGCCATTCCAATCTGATGGTCTGGTATTAATTCTAAGCTTTTGCACAGAGGGCACTAAAATTATTTATTTTACTTGTGCTGCTCAGTGTGAACAGAATGTTTTCTCTGTGCATCAGTGGCACGTAGTGGATACCACCATTACATATTTGTAATTACCACTGGTCATACTTGTACTATTTCAATTATGACTGCTACTGTAGTTTACAGCTACTTGTTTGTCTCTTTAATCAGGGGAAATGGACACTTTCTGTGTCTTGCTTAGAAATAATCTTTCCTATTGTATTATCTGCCCAAGTGTTAATGTTGTCAGGGTTTTTTATTCATCCGTGGATATCCAGGATGCTGACCTGGTGTACCAGCTGCACCTTTTCGTAGCATCTTTGTTGTAGCTCGTTGATTTCAAAAGGTAAATAAAAGGTTCCATTTTATTGGCCACCGTAACACTGGGTTGAAAGTGTTCTTGTTAGTTGAAATGCTGTGTTTGAATTTTTATCCAAATGTACCACATTCACACAGTATGATTTGACTAAAGAAGTCTGTACTTATCTTGCAGTGAAATGTCAGTTTAAGATGTCAAAATAAAATGCCTAAAAGGCTAGACAGACCTAAACCCAAAAGGGATAGTTTGGGATTTTTGAAGTGAAGTTATGTCAAAAACTTTTTAATAGTTAACATCTTACCTGCAGCGGTTAAGTATCTTAACAGACCAGTTATGTGGATTTTTACCATATGATGACGCCAAGAGAGTTAGTTACTACAGATAAGGAAGGGAAACCATTAAACTACTTTGCCTATTATCACAAGATTTTCTTTCAATGGAACAAATAGATATTAATGCAAAAGATAAAGCAGCCGTTATATTTAAGTTGCAATGCAAATCTACTCTTCTCTCCAATCTTCATTTAAAACAAGACCACAAAACCAAAGTTGCCAAGAAAAACAAAACTACATAAATGTGGTTTATTTTGAGCCGCAGATTAAGTTCAGAGATAACGTTATCTGTTTAGCTTTGTGGTCTCAATTCATCTCATCTCAGCAGGAACAGGGTCTGCATGGATGAAGTGATTTTTATTTTTATGTTTTTACTTTGTAAGTAAAGGAGAAAGGCTTTCAGTGTACTGCCTTGCTTTGTTTTTTTAATGGGGCTTATTGTCTGTCTGGTTCAACTGAATGTGAGGTTAACATTACAAAAAAAAAAATGTTTACAAATGGACTCCATGTTCACAGACTTCATTCACCCCCAAACCATTTTAAAGCAAAGTAAGTCAGGGAGTTCTTTCTGTTTTTGGAAAACTGTTAACACCTTTTAGATCTCTGAGCTGAATATGAAGGAAATCACCAACTTGTCAAGAGCCAAGGAGACTGCAATGGGGTCACGAGTCTTTCTGACCCCAAGTCTTAACAAAGGAAGTTTAGATCCAAAGTAAAATTGGAAATACTCTTAATCCCATCAGGTGCATGACCTCTGCCATACCTGCAGCTTTATTGCCTTTAACTCGTCAATGGTTTGAGCTGGAGGTAATTACTCCTGCTGATCCTGGCTCTTTGCTGGCATTCAGGTGCAAGACAGGAACTGGAGGTAAGTTTTCTCTGCAAACTCAGCTCACCTGAAAGGCTCCGACAGGAACATCTGAAGGTGTCATACTTTTTCTTCTGCACTTGTATTCCTTAGGTAAATTTATTTGTGAAATGGGTTTTCTTGATAGTTACTTTGACAAAGCCTTAACTTCTGACACATGAGATGCTGGTGAGACCACTCAGTCTTTTCTGGTGTTTTTTGTTGGTTTGTTAGCTGGTTTGTTTTTTGTTTTGATTCGTTTTTGGGTGTGGGTAAAGAAAAAATGGCAACTATAATATTGCCATAAATATCTTCCTAATGACTCTCATGAAATTGTTTGAGTAAACACTTTCATTTTTACATATTATGTCGAAGGGAACAAGACTGAAAACCAAACCTGCAGATTCTTTATGATTTCCCATTAATTACTCCCTTTAAACAGTTTCTAGTCCAAAAATCAGATGGAAATAAAAACTAGTCATGGAAATCTCACAAAAATGAGTCCTACTCTGACTGAACAGAAAAGTGAAACTATTAAATGTGGTTTGTTGAACATAAGAGCTCTCACTTCAAAGATATTGTTTAAGTTAATGATTCGATTTGTGATAATCAGATTTATTTTTATTATGTTCATATAAATGGGTCAACTCCTAATTATTTAACTTTTCAAATTCCACAAAATAGTCTAACTCGTTCTTCTTCTTTTCATTTTGTAGTGGAGGGCAGTCAACCTAACGGCACATGAGTGTCGTCCAGCATTAGAATGTGGACCAGAACCTTCCCCAGTAGAGGAAGTAAAGACATGGATACGTGTATAACTCCTGTATCTAAATAAAAATGTGTTGAAAATAAAGTAATCATATTTCTCCAATTTTAGCTTCCCTTTATTGGCTTCCTGTTAAATCAAGAATAGAATTCAAAATTCTTCTTCTAACGTATAAAGCCCTTAATAATCAAGCTCCATCATATATCAGAGCTCTGATTACCCCGTATGTTCCTAACAGAGCACTTTGCTCTCAGACTGCAGGTCTGCTGGTGGTTCCTAGAGTCTCTAAAAGTAGAATGGGAGGCAGATCCTTTAGCTATCAGGCTCCTCTCCTGTGGAACCAACTCCCAGTTTTGGTCCGTGAGGCAGACACCCTGTCTACTTTTAAGATGAGACTTAAAAATGTTCTTTTTGACAAAGCTTATAGTTAGAGTGGCTTATGTTATTTATGTTTGCTTTTTGTGTATCTCTGCTCTGTCTTCTCTAACCCCTAGTCGGTCGATACAGATGACCGTTCACACTGAGCCTGGTTCTGCTGGAGGTTTCTTACTGTTAACGGGGAGTTTTCCTCTCCACTGTCACTAAATGCATGCTCAGTATGAGGGATTGCTGCAAAGTCAATGCCATGGTGCATTATGCTGGGTTTCCATAGATGGAAAGCCTCTTTACCCAATTTGAAGAATAAACTGAACTTGACTTTGTTATTTGATAACTAGGATTAATTTGGAATGTATGAAATTGACTTGCTATCTGTCTGCATGATGGGATTGAATACATTTTTTTCTTTTGTGAAGTGTCTCGAGACCAATTTCTTTTGTATACTGACACTATAGAAATTAACTGAATTGAGATGTAAAATCAAAGAAATTAAAACACACTTTCTGTAAAGAGCTGACCATGCTACCGTGAGCTGCACATGCTCCCATGTTTGCTAGTCACCAGCTAATTGTAGGTGGTCTCTGCCACAAATAGCTCTCTACCAACCTATTTCCCTTTTCCCTTTAGGAAAAGGGTGAATCAAATGACTGAAACACCTCATCAGTATGTAAAAGTTGCAGGGTAGTAGCTCTCGAGGAATGTCAACCAATGTTTGACAATGTTCTTTACATATTGCTGTTCTTTGTTGTGTGTAGTATCTATTAGAAGTAAGCCAGTGTGTTGGAAGAACCCCTGTTTTTGGCTTTTTCTACCAATCACCTTTACATAAGTGTTTATTAACTTGTAAATGAGAGTCAAATGTCTTCTTATTCACACCAAATGTCACCCCAGATTGAAGCCATAGCTCGTCTAGAGAAAGGATATATATATATATATATATATATATATATATATATATATATATATATATATATATATATATATATATATATATATATATATATATATATATATATATAAAGGGAGAGAGAGATAAACACCAGGCAACTTTAATAACATACTTATTATAAAAATAGAATCTAAAAAGTGTAGAGATTAAAGTAAACTGTAGGGGTTGGAACATATTTATCTAAGCTCCTGCTGCTATATCTGACAATCGAAGTGAAAAGATTTCTCATAGCCAGGCCTGGGATGTTATCCAAGCATTTAAAAAAAAAAAAAAAAGAAAAAAAAAACAGCGTTTACATCCCTGAGCTCTTAAACACAACATTCGACTATCAAATAACACTCACGTGCCATTTGTCTGTAAAATGAGGAGAGCAAAAATCCCCCTTGTGCTGCTCAGTTGTAACTTATCTTTGAAACCCAATTTTCATAATCCCAATGACTGAAGCTGTCCTCACTGAAAGGCTTACGGATAAACTAAAAGGCGAACACATCACAGCACTCTTCCTCCACCTAAACTCTCATCCGGCTGCATCACATGGAGGCAGAGCAGGTCCCTTTCACTGTTGTCAGAGTGCCACCTGCTGATCTGAGACGTGTTTGGCATCCGTCTCATGTCTCTGCTTTAATAGCTCCCATAAGTCAAAGTGAAAAAGATCGCAAACTGTTACGGGTAAGCAGCAGCTTCAGCTGGTTTTACAGCCATTTATCATTGTAATGCCCTACGTGTGCCGGCTGTTTGCAAGAGTCTGTTTGTCATCCTGAAGGAGGGGAGTTATGATGTCAAAGGTAAAAAAAAAAAAAACAAAGGACAGCTAAATTTGCAGAGTCTGAACTGGCGTAGTCTTTACTGCAAGGTAGACATCTTTGTGAATGAATATCAGATGAGCAGCAGCCATGATTAAAGGGAGTGACGGACACAGGGATGTCAAATCAGTCGTTCTCTCAAAAAGTTAAGCTATGAAAATAATCCAGAGAATAGCGTATGTATGTATTAACAAAGTGAGTACAGAATTTTATTTATGTAGCACTTTTCACAGATTAAATCATAAAGTCCTTTACACTAAAATACAGCACTCAAAACCTAAAACGGGTGATTTTTACATTAAAGGATAAAGACCACCTAAACCGGGATCAACCATAAACAAGTTTTTAAAAGTGCGTTTTTAGTTTGGGCATTTCATCTGTCTGCGGATGAAAGGCTGATGGGGAGACTGTTCCAGAGCTTCTTAGATCTGAGTAAAGTGGTATGGAGAACAGAGGCATAGAAAATGCAGGAGAATTATTCCTGAATCCTGCTGCTGGTAAAATACAGAAAGGAAATGAGAATCAGAACGTAAATCAAGTGAAAAAAGGGTTCCCTTAAAGTTCAACTTTTATTTGCAATTTGTCTCTAATCTCCTATACAGTCCTTTATATAAACTTTATATAAATAAAGATTCTCCTGTTGTTAAACGCAGAGTATAAAACAGCTGAATTTAGAGGTAGTTAAATAATTAATGCTTTTATCTAATCCTAATTCCTAAACTGACTTTTTTTTTCTGAGGCTAGAGGAAGGCTGGTTGCTAGGCAATAAACCATGCGTCAACAGAATCAACAATTCACAATAAACCTTTAGGACATTACTTCATCTCAGTTTTTTTTATTATATTCATTTTGATATAATACAGCATGTCCATCCATCTTAATCTCAATTTGTTCTTGCTGGGTCGCAGATGAGCTGCTGCTTATCTCCCACAGTCATTGGGTGAGAAGCAGGTCAACTATAACAAACATAACTAAGGGACAGTTGGATTACCCAGAGGACACCTATGCATGCACAGGGAGAACATGCAGAAAGACCCAAGGCTGGGATTCGAACCCAGGACCTTTGCACTGCGAGGCAACAGTGCTACCAACTACCATGTAGCCACTAGCCATAATAAAATGTGAGTTTGTGCTATGGGAGATGTAATAAGATCTAATGAAACTATTTTTTTTTCAGCATTCAGAACTATACAGACAGAGCATTCAATGAGAAAAGGCTACTAAAGGGCAGTCTTCAACTCTACTTGAAAGAAAAGCTTTGCTGCCTTGAACTATTTTGCTTTACAGGGGGAAAAAAAATAAGAAAAGCTGATGAGGCAGATCCATTCATTTATTAAACTGACATTCAGTGTGGATTGTTTCTCCAGGGCTTGTAGCAATGTTTGCTTTGCTTCATGATCAAATGGCTTGTCACTGGAACAGAAAAGCTCATCAATAATATTCTAGTATTTGCATCTTTCTTTGCCTCCATTTGCATACTGTCCTTCATGCTAGTTATAGTAGGAGGAGTGCAAATGCTCCTGTTTTTCTGCACAGATTTTTATTTTATTTTTTTTAGTTCAGAGCAGGACCTCACCTCACGCTGACCAGGTATTACATGATGAGCAACTAATAGAGTGAAAAGCAGTGATTATCCCTCTATTACGACATCTGTTGGTGGGTGGGGTTCAGGCAGGAAGTGAACATTGTGTCATCGCAGGGGAAATTTGGGCCAGTGTATGGATTTCAACATAGGCTGACACTGTGATTTCCAGATGCCTTGGTTTAAGCGTCTCTGAAATCCAGTACTTGTTGGGACTCTGGTTTGGAGTAGTTAGTGTCAAAAGAGGTCCAACAAAGGAACAGTGGTGAACCAGCAGCAGGGCCATGTGTAGGCAAGGCTCAGGGTGGTGGGCATAGATTTAATAGAGATGCTGATGGAGCCCACCGTGCCCTGAGTTCACCCTCCGGTTTGAGTTGTATCCTTTTTCATAACTGTGACTTAAGACTTTTGCGTGTCTTTTTACATTGATTCCATCCTCGCAGTATTTTCTAATGAATAAAATCCCAGTTAAGAACCCCATGTTTTACTTACCCAGGTTATCTTTGTCTCAGCAAAATCACTATAAATCTGTAAGAGGGCAACTACACTTTTACCGCACTTAAAACAAATGATGTCATAAATTAAGAAAAATTAGTTATCGTGCTACATCCGTTCATTTTATGTTTTGCCGTTGTGTGATAGTTTTAGCTTTTTAAGAGGTTTTATGCAGTGGCAAGAGGGTTTTATGGCTCTTTGGCAAAATGTAAAGTTGCCAAATGCCTAAAATGTTCAAATACATCTACCGCAGGAGTTTTGGGTTTCTCCAGAGAACTTAAAAATTAAGCTTAGTTGGGGGAAAAAAAAGTATCTTTTGTGATTTAGTCGGATTTAAAATAGCCTGAAGATCTGCAAGTTATTTTGGCATAAATAGGCAAAGGCAGTTTCATGTATAAACTGATTTAGGTGTCAGTGGGTGTGAAAGTGTGAAAGCACGATGCCGCGTGGGCCGCAGATTTGTCGCTCGGCCTCCTCTCATGCAAGTAATGGCTGCTGAGTGACTTAAAGGGAAGCAATTATCTGAGAGACTCATCAAACGACGGAGATGGTTTCTTAAGAGACCTATGAGGGGCTCGGTTGCAAACTTTGGCTTGTGCATGAAACCACCAAAATATTTGTGGAGCTGAATTTTTATTTAGTTTATTGCTAATATGTTTCATCTAAAATCTAACATATTTTCCCATGTTCAGTGTATAAAAATAAGATATATTACCAAAAGTTGTTAATCCACCATCTAAATTAAGTGCAGGTGCTCCAGCTTCCATGGCAGCAGGTGTATAAAATCACACGCCTAGACATGCAGGCTGTTTCTACAACCATTTGTAAAGGACTGGGTCGCTGTCAGGAGCTCAGTGAATTCCATCGTGGTACCAACATAAGATGCCACCTGTGCAATTAGTCGAGTTGTGAGTTTCCCCTGCTACTCAGTATTCCACAGTCAGCGGTGAGTGGTATTTTTAGCATACTGGAAATGATTAGGAGTGGCAACAGCTCAGCCACAAGTGGTAGACCATTAAAGATGTACGTAGAGGTTGCCAACTTCCTCACCTCCGAGCTATCAGCATTCCTGGTGACGCTTCACGCCGCCACCGCAGCCTCCGCACCTCTGGGAGAAGGTACCGGTACCCAGAGTCTTCTCCTCACGGCTCTTAAACAGCTTGATCCCTTTTCCATTTCAATTATTTACATTTCCAGAGACAGAAACAATATTTTTGATTTGTCTGTATGTCCTGCTTATATGGCGGGCTGACAATAAAGATAAAGATTGAACTTTGTGTGACCTTCAGATTAGTTTGAGAAGACTGACCAGATAGCTAAATGGACTTCCAGGAAAACACAGTTGCATCCAGGCCTTACACCACCAATTGGCATGCTAAGCGACAAAAGCAGCAGCTTTAAGATCACCTCCACTGGACTCCGGAGCAGTGCAGATGTTTCCTCTGGAGTGATGAAGCATGGCTCTCTGTCTGGCCATCCAATCAATGCTTCTGTTAGGTAGTGTCTAGGTGAATTTCACTTACCTGACTAGATTGTTTTAATTGTTACATTTAATCCGTCAGTGCTAATCCGAAATTAGAGCAGAAGATTGTGATTTTATCCAACATCACTCTCTAACCTCACAAACGTACCAGAAGAGTTGAAGCTGATAAAGATGTAAAAGGTGATCAGACTTCATGTTAAACACCAAAGGGTAAGAAGGGATGTCACTCAGCTTCAAATGTGTGTGAAGGCAGAGGAATAAATACTTTTGTTAATATATATTATTTTGTTAAGTTATTATCATGCATTTACCAATCCATCCATCCATCCATCCATCCATCCATCCATCCATCATCTTCCAATAAATAAAAAATTGGTCCAGGAGTGTTACTGCAGACCCCCCTCTCTGCTTTGACAGCTTATTCAGCTATATCTTACTCTCTAATAATACTACATTATATACTAGTGTAATATAATATCAACTGAAAATTCAAATTGATTAGCACAATCCATGCTAAATAATACAACCTTAATTTTTTGTCTATGTTGATTTTATGACCCACTGGTTATTCAAATGTTGAACATAGCTGACCCTGACTTGTGCTGACCAGTAAAGTGCATAACTACCGTTATAGCTAACTTAATCCATCAACACAACCCACTGACTTTACACAATAGCATCCGGGATAATTTTATTTTTTCTTATTTTATTCGGTGGAAAAGGTTCAGTTAAGTCGGATTATACCAGAGACAGAGTCATCACATCCATATACTTAGTCACTGTGCAACATGCACGCCCCCTATTGGGCTAAAGTGGGCGCCACTTTTTGAATAGGAGTCAGTGCAACTTCTGGGATTTTAAGCATAATCAAGGCATAAAATTAAAAAAAAAAAGTGTTTTGAGAGCTTCAGGAACGCAGAAAACCATTTAAGTAGGAGGACACAAAGTCAACTTAGCCTGGATGGATTTCCAGGTGATGTCTTATTGCTTTCTTAATGTATTCATTTATTTATTCAAATTACACATCAGAATTAGAATAATGAAAAAATTAATCTATAGCACTGTGAAAACTCTTTTACTGCAGCTATTAAGGATGGCAAAGAAAGCCATTTATTAGGGAAAATCTGTTCAAGAATGCTTACTCTCTGTAAATACCTTTTCATTGTAACTGGCGGATGTTTTTTTTTTTTTTTTTCACTGTTTTACTCTTAATATGCTGCTCGGTTTTTAAGGTGTCCTTTGAATGCACTGAGAGGTGCTTTTTGAGAAGCTGGAGTACCCAGGGAGAACTACTGCAAACAAGTGGAGAACATGGATGGAATCTCCATGTAAAGAGAGCCCAGACCAGGATTGGAAAAGTACCACTTTAGCACCATGCAGCTCTATAACCATAGAAATATTTTATTTTATTTTGCTTAATAATGAAAACTTTAGTGTGTTTTCATTCTGTACTGCAAAATGTTACCTATAATCAATAGATGTCTTTTTCAAAATTTTCATGTCTGTCAATTTTTTTTCCTTTGCCTCTGTCATTTATTTTTCACATTCATGTTTTTTTTTTTTCAGTCGGCACTTTCTTCGGATCGTGTATAAAGCAACATATGTTCAATTTCCTCAACATCATAAGGTGCTTTTAAAAGCATCTGTATTAACATGACAAATATGACAATTAGCAGTCTGCCAGAAGGCTAATGAGATGGTGAAAAGTACATTTTAGGAAACACATACCAAGTGTTCTGTTTTATATTGCATTTATTTTCAGATGGATGCTTTTGTTGATGATTTCTAACTTCAGTTTCTAGCAAATTTCTCAATTGCTAACCGAATCCCGTTTCATCGCTATGAACTCCAAGCAGCAAGTTTTCCAGTTTCAAGACCATATCTGCCTCTTGATTTTCGAGTTTATGTTCTCAAATATATTTTTTTTAAATAACATGTCAGCTGAACTCCATGTGTTCATTTGTCTTTACCCCAGGCCAACGTCTAAGACCCTGTGGTAAATAAACACCTGGCTGCCAAATTGTCGGGTAATTAATGTTACATCTGCTGTCATTT
Organism: Fundulus heteroclitus; assembly: GCF_011125445.2. Taxonomy (NCBI): domain Eukaryota; kingdom Metazoa; phylum Chordata; class Actinopteri; order Cyprinodontiformes; family Fundulidae; genus Fundulus; species Fundulus heteroclitus. The sequence goes on along the minus strand of NC_046378.1, from coordinate 8,961,084 downwards.
TTCATGCTGGTGCATTAGCCTTTGGATGGCAATTACTTTGGCCTTCGTAAGGATTCACTGCACACGCAGCAGCGGGATAGATTTGAGAAATTACCCAATTATTGTGCTTATACTCTTGTTTATTTGATTATAAACTAACCTTGTAATAATTAATGGAATGGCAGAGTGATATATGAGTAGAGAAGCCCTTCAAGAAAAGTTTGAAGCCCAACTTTAGGAGTTTGTTTTATGCGATGGCTACTTTTCAGTTTTTGCTTCAGCAAAACTATTTAGAAAGCTTTTTTGATAATCAAGCTCACAATAAAATACTATTTAAGTTATACAGCGTTTGTGAAGTTGTAGGATCATTTTTGTTGTTTGTTTGAATTTGTGTAAAAATTCTAAATATTCATTAAAGAAAAAATTTATTCTGACGTAATTTCTTAAAGGAGCCTCCTTTTTGTTCTGCCATCCAGGTAATGATGTTGTTATGATTTCACAAGATGCAATTCTATGACCGTTTTAAATCCGTTTAGTCCACAACTTCATCAATGTGAGGAATATTTGTGCAGGATGATGTATTTTGGGTCAGAATCTCGAGTAATCTTGTACCCGTGCCATTCAAAAGCCAAAGTCAGGCAGGTATTTTTGACAGGAAGGTTAACAGCGTGAATTTAAGAAAAGAAATACAGAGCTGTATTTGTCAATGGAGAGGAAAAACCTGCTATTGCCATGCTTACCTAAATCAATCGAGATGAAGCCACGCAACTTTTACAGGATATTAAGGCTTCAAGAAAAGGTTTGTGGAACTAGATAGGAATCACCAAACAAAAGGACAAAATACACAAAGACCAAGACTGAGTTTTTGCAACTTTAATACAATACTTAGGCTGCATTATATAGGCTAAAGAGGGTGCTGGGCACCAATTCGCTTATGCTTTTGGAGTTTATTTTTTCGTAACCAACTTTTCGGAGTATGAAAATGAGCTGCTTTCCATGGGATGTCTCGTACCAACCATGTGTCAGTTCCGTCCCTCCTGGGAAAAGTTTCATTCATGTTAAATGTGATAGTACACATTTAACGTGTATTATCTAGAAGGAGGTGGTCACCCTGAATGATTTTGATTTGAGTCATAATCTTACCATATTTAATATTGCCCCAGCTGCAATCAGAACCATAACCATTTAAATAACAAATAAACGTAACTACTAGCAGAAGTGAACTGATAAGCAGAGGTCAAAAATATGGATGTTAAAGAGACGTTGACTGGACAGTGTGTGCGTAGAACATAGCAGTAGAAATTAGCAAAGGCGTGAACTGAGAAATTTTTTTTAAATAGCCCATGTAAATCATTACGTAATCAATGAAGCTTTTAAAATGCATAGTTTGTATCACGATCAATGAGCATCATGCTGTAAATTTTAAATGACCAATTAAATGATGATATATTTCTCTGAAAAATAAGTGGTACACAAAGCTATTTTGTTCTTCTAATGGGGACTTGTACTTGATAGCCTTTAACATTTGGTGGTTTACTACACTACACCTTAAAAGAGACTGGAGGTTCCTCCTGCATAATATGTTGTTTTTATAATACTTAAGTTTATGCATCTGTGATGCCAGACACTTTTTAAAAGTAAATTTACTTTATTTTATTTTGCTTTATAATGAAAACTTGAGTGTGTTCTCGTGAATGTGCAGACTACCGCAATTTGTAACTGGATTCAATAGATGTCTTTACAACATTTTCACATCTGTTAATTTTTCCCTTGCCTCCGTCATTAATTTTTCAAACGCAATTTTTTTTTTTTGGGGGGGGGGGGGGTTCCTCAATCAGTGGCTGCTTTCTTCGGATTGTGTATAAAACAACATACGTTCAAATTGCTCAATATCAGGTGCTTTTAATAGCATCTGTATATTAACAAATACAGAAGACTGATGAGAAACTGAACAACAACAACAACAAAAAAGAATCAAACAGAAACCTTTCACCCAATCAAATCGAATTTAAAATCCCCTTGATTTATTTGGTTGCACTGTTAAAGTAAAAAAAAAAAGTTCTTGCTTTTATTTTGAAAGTGACGGTAGACTCTGAGCCACGTGACGCTGAGTTAGTTTGAGCGATCACCTGATAGAAAGTGGTGAAGTTTAAAGACTTGTGGCGTGCCGTGTGCCGCTGAGCATGGGAACCAGGACGTAGAGCTCCTCTCGGCGTCTTGTTAGTCTCCAGTCTCCCGGTCATGGCTCTAATCTCCGTAATTCTCCTGCTTCTGGCTGCGCTGCACCACAGCGGTGAGTATAGCGTCTCCGCTGCAGTTAATCAGGCTCGCATTGGAGCGCACTGGGTTAAAAAAAAAACAAAAAAAAAAAAACACAACCTGCAAACACATGCCCTTCCTTCCCTCTGCGCTGAAGTCTTGTTTCCTGCTAAATGTTTGATTTAAAATGTTGGCTGTCAACAGAACTGTCTGTGTGCGTAGAGGGTATGGGTTGACAAGAGGCCACAGTATGCGTGAATAAACGCATTTATAGATTTTAATGAACTGAAAAAAAGATTGTGAAAATCAGTGTGTTTTATTTAAATGGCCGTCATGCTTATTTACTTCTGGTGTTATAATATTGGGCCATAAGTTGTTCTTAGTCATGAGTTTCAGCCATGAAGAAGTAGTGAAACAATTTAGTTTTTTGTTTTGTTTTTGTTTTTGTCATTGGAAGTATATAGAGATTTTTTTTATCAACAACATGCTTAAAACTATATTTAATCAAGTATCTATGTTTTCCTTTTTAATAATTTAATGTAACATTTTAGCAGTGATTTTATTTGTCACTTTTCTTTGTCCTGGGTTAGATGGGGCCTTGCACTTTGCTTCTTATTATGGAGACCACATGGTGCTGCAGAAGGCCCCACACAGAGCTGTCCTGTGGGGGTACGGCCCTGAGGGGGAGCAGGTCACGGTCTACCTGTTGGGGCCAGTTCTCCAGAAAGTCTCGTCGGCCCCTGTGACTGAAGGTAAACCCGGCACGTGTCTTTTTTTGTCAGCAGGGAGAGTCTTATTTTCAACGTGCGTTGGCGTACTAGCTGAAAACTGAGGTCCGCCGTTGATTACACCAATTACGTCAATTATCATCAGGCATCAGGGAGGGGTTTTCACCGTTCCCCTAATCAGAGTTAAATGAAGTGATAAAACGATTTTGAGAACAACACAGCCAGCAGCCAACTTGAGCTGATGATTATTAATTAGTGGGGACTGACAATGTTTTCGTGCAAATTTCTTCATTGAAGTGGCACTTTTAAAAAAAAAAAATACACCACGGCGCCCCTTCTTCCGGAGATATCAGAACTAATCAAGCTTAATTATTGTAGACACATTTGGGTATGTGATGGCATACTAACACTTTAAATTAATATAATCATCCAGACCGCAAACCCAAAGCCTACGGTTACGGACTATGAAATATCATTTTCTGCTCTGGAGCTGGGTCATCTTTATGTCGTGACTGCAGGCCTTTACAGATCAATAGGTTTGGAGCTTAGGTCCTATTTTGTGGAGATTGGTGTTGATTTATGTGATCTGTCTCTATTCACTACTTCCATCTGTCCTTTTTTATTTCGTCTATAATTTTATATGGAAATAAGAACAAGGCAAAGATCCATCCAAGTGGGAACAAAAATAAAAATCTTACAGGGAAAAGACATTTAATCCACCCTGAAAACTGAACAACCAGCAGAATCAGATGATGGCTACATTCGTTTACTTCCCCCTTCAGAGGAAAACTTGTGTGCTTGTCGGAAAGGCAAACCCTTTGGAGGAGAAGGAAAAAAGGTAAAAAAAAAACTCTGTCCCTCATTTAAAAAATAATAATTAAAAGGATTAGCTGCCAGAAAGCTGAGATTTATTGGTGTTCCGGGTGAAAGATACAGTTACTATTAACCAGATGAATAACTTGCATAAAGTCTGTTAACAACAACAACAACAAAATCTAACCCACCTCAGAGGAAGAGTCTGCACTTGTTTAATCCAAGTTTAATTATTTGCCTACAGTTGGTGCACAAAACATGAAATGCATTTTTTTTTCTCTATAAAAGACTAGATTTGTTGTTGCAGCAGTGTGCTTCTGACACAAAAAAAAATATGACTTCAAAAGGCAAATTAGGATGTTTTTTTTTTTGTTTTTGTTTTTTTTAGTTTATTAAAATTCTGTTTCAATTGGAAGGATTAAAAAATGGCTGAAACTGAGGAGAAATTCCTGAGCAGGTGTGGGTGTACAGCGTATGGTCCAGTATTTCCACACGTTTTCAAGTTTATTACAAGGTGTCTGTTTAGTGTCCATATAGTTAAATAAAGATGAGTTGATTTCATGCATCAAACCTTGGTAGGACATTAAGTGGTTATTGTACTTGGAGATTGATATATTCCTCACCCCCTTTTTTACTTTTTATTTGATGAGGCGGTCAGCAATGGCTTGTATTTAAAAAATTGCGATACTGCTGTACATTCTTGCATTTTATAGATAGATGTAACTATTTTTGATTCTGTCATAAGAAGGGATAACAAAAAACAAGTAGCCACTACCTCTTCCTCGATTGTTTATGGAAGGGGATCTTAACATGACATTCACAGCGTGGGTTGTATTACTGTGTTTTTTGCACTATAAGGTGCACTTACAATTTCTCAAAATGTATGGTCCGCCTTATAATCCGGTGCACTTTATACATGATTACCATTGTGCTTAATGACCGATTTTTATGTGGTACAATGCACTCAAAAACAGCAACGATGCCGCTCTGCTGACTGGAGATTCGGGGAATTGCGGTACACTGTGTCACTACCGGATTGGCCCCTTAACTGGAAGTGCATTGATGTAAGGCAGCCCGCACCTGGAGTACGTGCTAGCAACAATAACCCTACTAAGTTAATTTAGTATAAAAGTGCTGTTTATTTTGGCCTTATGTTAGAAACAGGCCAATGCCGTCCAACTACTCTGTCCTCGAGACAGAGACGGACAGCTCTCCCTCTCAGGAGAAAGCTGTGTAAGTTGATCAGACTTGATTTCTAATGAAAACCGGGGATGTCTCTGATTTTGGGCAGTGTGTGCAAAGAACATAGGAGTAGAAATTAGCAAAGGCGTGCCGTGAATTGAGGAAAAAAAAAATTAAACCCGGTCATGTAAAACATTACGTAATCAATGAAGTATTACCTTTTGGGCTTTTAAAATGCATTATTCGTATTGCATCATACTGTAAATTTTAAATGACCAATTAAATGATATATTTATCTGAAAAATAAGTGGTACACAAAGCTATTTTGTTCTTCTAATGGGAATGAATACTTGATAGCCTTTAACTTTTAGTGGTTTACTACACCTTAAGAGAGAGTGGAGGTTCCTCCTGCATAATGTTGTTTATGCATCTGTGATGCCAAAAATATTTTTTGCAACTTTTTAAAAGTAAATTTTGTTATATAATGAAAACTTGAGTGTGTTCTCATGAATATGCAGACTACCGCGATTTATACTAGAAATCAATAGATGTCTTTACAAAATTCTCACGTCTGTTAATTGTTCCCTTGCCTCTGTCATTTATTTTTCAAATGCATGTTTTTCCCCACTCAGTGGCTGCTTTCTTCGCATTGTGTAAAAAATGACATATGTTCAATTTGCTCAACATCAGTTCCTTTTTAAAAGCATCTGTATATAAACATTAACAACCGAAAAAGAGAGCGTGTGAAACAAAAACCTTTCACTCAATCAAATTGAATTTAAAATCCCCTTGATTTAATTGGCTGCACTATTAAAGTAAAAAAAAAAAAAAAAAAAGTTTTGTAAGTTCTTGCTTTTATTTTGAAAGTGGCAGTGGACTCTGTGCCACGTGACTCTGAGTTAGTTCGAACGATCACCTGATAGAAACTGGGGAAGTTTAAAGACTTGTGGCCTGTGCCGCTGAGCATGGGAACCAGGACGTCTCTGATTTTGTTAAGCACAGAATCTCTGCCTGAGGGTTGGTTTGTTTCGTCTGAAACTGCACCTAACCCTACTCCATCATGATAGACTGAAATAGGGAACCTTTCCGGGGACAGCTTTTGCTAGAGACGGGTCATCAAAACCGGGGACTGTTCCCGGAAATCGGGGACGTCCAGTCACCGATGGAGTGATATTACACACTTGGGAAGAATACGTAATTTGCCTTATAATCCGAAAAATACGGTACATTGCTTTATTTCAGACACACGTGGCTAGGGCTGTGCGATTTTTGTCCAAAATCAAAATTGTGATTTATTTTTACTTTTCTCTGCATTGACTAGAAGAAACACAAATGCTCTGTTGATAAAGATGCTCGTAAACAAGCACTATTTAAAACAAGAAATTTTACTGTTTTTTTTTTTATCAATCAGAATATTCTTATTCAAGAGAATAGCTTGTTGAGTTGGACATCAATCCTTGGTGAACGTAAAGTGCAACCAACAAACAAGTCTATGTATTAAACAGTGTGACCGTTAATAAAATTAGATTAGCTCACTGCTGTAACTCTCTTCCATGTGGAGGCAAACCACTTTAAACATATTACCAACACCTAAAGGATGTCCCTTATCCATTATGTTACATAGCCACAAATTGCAGACCTCTGGGATATGGAAATTGTGTTTTTTTTTAAATTGAGATTATACTTCAAATGCGATTAATTGTCCAGTCCTACACGTGTCCTATAAAATAAAACAAACACAAAAAACAGACAATGGGGATTAACCAAAAAAGGCATTTCATTTAAATATAAATGTTCAGAAGGAATGCTGCCAGTACAATAAATATTTACTTTATTCATAATTAAGAATAACATTTCAATTCAATTGTATTTATATAGCGCCAATTCATGATGCTGGTGAAGATTCTCAGTCATCCAGGTCATGATCATTCCAAAAAAAAGTTAAAAAACGAAGTTTGAAGACATTTCACTTCCCAATTTGAGAAAGCTTTCTGGATGGGAAGCAAAACGTCTTTTAAACTTCGGAAAAAAGTCCAGTTGTTTTTTAACTTTTTTTGGAATGGCCAATTCATGATGTCGTCTCAGGGCACTTTCCAAAGTCAAATTCAATCAAATCCTACAGACTGGTCAAAAAGTTTCCTATCTAAGGAAACCCAGCAGATTGCATCAAGTCTTGACAAGCAGCATTTACTCCTCCTGAAAGAGCGTAGAGCCACAGTGTAGAGTCGTCTGCATTGTTGATGGCTTTGCAGCAATCTCTCATACTGAACAAGCATGAAGCGACAGTGGAGAGGAAAACTCCCCATTAACGGGAAGGAAAACCTCCAGCAGAACCAGGGTCAGAGTGAACGGTCATCTGACTCGACCGACTGGGGGTTAGAGAAGACAGAGCAGAGACACATTTCTCATTAAAGGATGAAAGGTGGGAAAATGCAATTGACCTGTAGCTACCTATCCATCTTGGAAACTTACAGAGCAGATGTTTTGTTCCCACAGAGGACGTTGAAAACGTAGAGACCGTGGTTGAACATGTATTTACTTGAACATTATTGAAACAAAAGGCCCTCTCCAAAACTGTAGGAGGTGTGGCATTAACTGTGTTGTGCTCTCGTCACTCTGCTTGGGTTGTTTCTTCCTATAAATCACACTTTCCAGTTGTTTCGCAGTCCTGGTGCAAAAGAATGTTTTAGAACCAGAGAGACTGCTTTTGATGGCTGAAGAGAAATCACCGCTTTTAACCTTTTCACTGTCGTGAGTCTTTTATGCACAAGGGATCTTTGGAGACCATGAGAGTGCACACCTTGTTTCAACAAGTGGCCAAATATCCATTTGACATATTCTTGTTAAAAAAATATAATTTTTGTCCAAATAATCCATTTTCTGATTGCAGTATGTTAGCAGATATGACTACACAGCAGTTAGACCCGTTGCTCAGCAGTTTTCTTTTGAAAGGAATAAATGCATCATGCTGCACTTGCACTCAACTGAGAGAGAGGAGGGGGGCGTGTCGCGACTCACCTGCACTGCCTTTTTATTCACCATAATGTGTGACAGCATGGCCCATTGGCTCTCAATTAACAAGTCACTTCCCTTTACTGACCTGTGGAAATAAAAGCACAATTCAGAGCATAAATCTTAACACAGTAGAATGTACATACTGCGTTTCCAGATGGCATGTATGTAGAAGTTCATTTTGTTCTGTACTTGTTTTTTTTTATTTTATGAAATGAAAAGGGAGAAACTGAAAGGGAGAAAAAAAATGTATTGAATTTGGTATAATAAAATATGAGGTGCTATTTTAAAGCCATATCACCCAAACCTTGAAGGATGTTTGAATCTTGGTTGTATTTATATCTAGTGGTTGAGAGGAGGCATTAGCCACATGCTCAGACCTTCAGAATCTCACAAAAACACTGGATTTCCATAGTGCTTGCTCCTTCTTATTGACCATCTTCTTCTACAAGCTTTATAAGGCCCAGTAGAACAGTTTACACAACCCGGTACGTTACTGCTGAGTCAGGGAGAACACAGTATATCTCCGTCTCAGAGTCCATGTGTCCGTCTGTAAGCAAGCTTGTCTCCCAACAGAGATTAGAGGCGCATACTTATAACATCACTAAACATTAACCCCTTAACTGGTGCCCCAAACTAACAAAAATGCCTAAAAAGAATATACCCAAAATGGGTGTGATGCTGCTCTTGAACCCTTTGGGGTAGAGGCTAAAGCTTGGTGTTTCTGTAAAGGGAACACTTTACCAGAACACCATACTGGACTTCTTAGTTTAAAAATGTAACCAGTTATTGAATTGACACACAGTAATTTTATTTATTTTTTGCTCTCGTCTGGAAATGTAGGTCTAAAACCAAAAGCTGACTTTTATGCACAAAGATGCACCGAGAGCGCAGTGTTAAGTGTCCTGCCCCATAAGCGATAGGCCTACATCCACGTGACGGTAATTTCACTGCTGACAAGCTCCACGTGTCCCAATGAGCGTCTAAACCAGCGGTGTCCAAACATTTCAGCAATTGGACCAAAATTGTTAAATCAAGGGCCAAAAAATTTATAAAAATAAATAACATAACCAAAGATATTGTGACTTTCTTTTAACCTACCCAACAAAATATCATAATTTTAAGAAAACATATTAAACTGTATTTAGCCAATTTTTTTTAATAAAATAATTCCAATCAGAATTTAAAGTCTACATTTGAGTAAAAATCGCCCTATTTACTATGGAATAAAAGTGAATGTTAAAAAAAAAGAAAAAAAAGTGTGCTTATGTATTAATCCCACAAATGTTTTTTTGTGTTGTACCGAACATTCAATTAAACATTCAATTGTAAGATTTTCACATGTGTCTATAATAAATTTACAGTAATTAAAAATAAAGTTTCCATCTACAAAAAGCCCCCAATGCTGGTCAGCCAAATCTTTCTTGAAATGCAGTCGGAGGGCCCCACAAAACCAGCACAAGGGCCACAAATGGGCCCCGGGGCCACACAATGGACACCCCTGGTCTAAACTGACTGGTCTGAGTAACTTACCTTGTCACGTGTCTTAGCCTGGCGGGGGTGGTGAGAAAAACCCAACTGGCTTATAATACGGTGGGGGAAACCCAGCGTTGCATAGCCTCAAATTCCAAGAATACCAGCAGGGGATCGTTTGACTTTTTTCACAACCTGCATCTAGTGGGGGGAAAAAATAGTACTCCTACCATCATTGCAAATAGTCCAAACTCTAAAAGATTGTCAGATTGTTTGTGTTGACTGTCTGTTTGTTTTTTTTCTTCAACAGGCGTTTGGCAAGTCACCCTTGACCCGGTTGATGCCGGCGGTCCCTACGATGTATATGCTGTCTCTGAGAGCAGCATGTGTCACTTGGGGGATGTGCTGTTTGGAGACATTTGGCTGTGTGGAGGCCAGAGCAACATGTATTTCAAAACATCCCAGGTACAGTGGGCGTGGTGAACACCCGTCGGACTGGAACCGCTGGGCTGAGTGTCTATAATAGCTCCAACGGGGCCCTTTTTCAACCAACCGGTTCCAGTTCTTAACGGATGCACCCAGACAACATCCTGGCTTTACCCACACAATAAACCTGAGCTATCCCAACCAGAAGAGAGAACTGCTTCTAGGAGCTAGGGCCAGGCTTGTTGTTTAACAGCATCCAATCAACGCTTTGTGTGCCATGTTTAAAACTCTAGTTGTCATCTATAATTAGTCAAATTCAAAATCCAAAAGCAGTGAAAACATGACACCAATGGGAGTAAACCATATAGTCAATATTAGCGTCAGGGTAAAGTGTCTTATATCTCCTTGCAGTTAGCTGCTCCTAAGACTGGATTTAATTCTGGTTTTCCAGCTGCTGATGCGGGTGAAAGTAGAGCCGATCTGGATTGTGTTGGTTCACAAGCACCTCTGCTTGTTTCAAACAGCTGTAGTAAAACTTAAGTATGGATATTATAGCATCCATTTGCATGGACACTGGGATGAAATCGTATAATATTATGACTGTGGTCAAATTGTCCCCGTGTACTACACTAAGAGCTGGAACCTCTTTGGTGGAGAAGCCCTAATAGTTATCAAAGTGAAGAACAAGATCTGGCCTACAATGAAACTGTGATGTGCATTCATCCATATTTTCCTGTTGTTTTTTTGTTTTTTTTTGCTCTCCAATAGATTTTCAATGCATCTGAGGAATTGGCCCTTGCCTCTAAATATCCACATGTAAGGCCTTTTATGGCGGCTTTGAAAGCGAGTAAAACTGAGCTGATCGATCTAATCCAAGTGGAAATACCCTGGTCTGTGCCCACCACCAGTAAGTATTTCTGATTAGCTTAATGAGCCTTCATTAAATGGTTTGAATCAGTTCATGTTTTTTTTTTGTTTGTTTTTTTGTTTTTTGGCACTTAGCTGTAAGTGATGTGGTTTCAAACTTAGCTTAGTAAAACATGCATTTTAATATAATCTATATGCATATTGTTAGATCGTAACTACTTTCCTTATGCTGCAGAGTAGTGTGTTTTTCTTTTTTTATTATTTGTAGTTCTTGTCAGAAGTTTATCCAGGACTTGGGCTTCTAAAGAAGCATCTAAATATTTCTTTCTTTGGGGGAATGATTGCACAAAATACAGCTGCTATGTTTTATTAGTTAATAACTGGAAGTACATTTATTGTGGATTTTCTCTGAGCCAAACAAGGTCAGAAATATGCATACACCCCCACTATTAGCTAAACTTTCCTTAGGAACTTCCACATCACAATTTTCGCTGGCTATTTAATCTCTCTTCTTGGAAGCGTACGGCATACATTTTCAGTGGGATTGAGGTCAAAACCATTCCTAGAAGCCTACTTATAAAGCCTGCTCTACCCACTCCAAAACCAGTGTCTGTGTGAATCCTTGTCCTGTTGGAAAAATCATCCATTTGTGTCCAGGTTAGAACATTCGGACCAAAACTGTCTCACACATAAAATGAAAATATATTAGGAAGTTCAGAAACAACCTATTTACCACAGAGGCTCAAGCCTTTTATAAGCATTTATAAGCATCAGTGTGACAGTCAGACGAGGATTGAATTGACTGGCCACAATGTCAAGAAGTATGTTTGGAAGAGTCACGGTGATGTTTCCCAGCCTGAGAACAATGGGCCATGCTCTCTGCCAGTGGTACTGATGCATTGCAAGAAGTGGATGGTGGAATGAAGCAGGGATATCTGTAAATTGTTCAGCTTCGCCTTGGATCAATAGCTAGATGCTGGAAACGTTGATAGTTTGGTGATCCAACAAGACAAGATCTGACAAATACATTAAAAGTGTGTTTTGGATGAATGAATCAGGCTTATTCCTTTTGTGTGATAACACTGGCCTCAACCCTGTTGAACATTGAAGGAAAATGCTTAAGAGTTAACTTAAGTCTGATTAAAAAGTGATCAAACATCTAGCCAGATTACTGCTAGCACCTTGTTGTTGGAGACAAAAAGTGTTTTAGCCAAACATCAGTAGGGGTGTATGTGTACATTTGACCATTGTAGGGAATAAAGGAGGGGAAAATAATCTAATCATGTATCTAATTCTTGTTTTTTATGATTAATGAAGTTTTATGATAATTTCATGCTGGGGAAAAAAAGCAGATTAATTTGTCCCCAAATGAATCTAATATTCATTTCCATGATGGCTGCATTAAAAACGTCCCACCTGAGGTTCTGCTGCTCTTGCAGGTGTCGTGGCAGAGTTCTCCGCGGTGTGCTGGCTCTTCGGCCGTTACATGTACGAGAAGCTGAAGTACCCCATAGGACTGGTGGAGTCGTGTTGGGGAGGCACTCCAGTGGAAGCCTGGTCGTCCCCAAGAGCCCTGAAGCAGTGTGGACTGCTGCACAACGAGGACAAGTAGGGACGCCAAGCAAACCTAACCCAGCTAGTTGGAAAGTCCAGCTCCGTGCCGTTTAATGATCTCTGCTCTCTACTTCTTACGACGCCTCAGCTCTATGTTGAACAAAACTATTCTGTGGAATGCCATGATCCACCCATTCCTCAATATGACCATCTATGGAGCCATCTGGTACCAGGGTGACAAAACCTTTCCACGCAGTACGTGTTCTGAAAATGTGGATACTTGATGTACATCTGTAAGATTTTTCACTTTTTCAGGTGAGGCGAACGCGGAGTTCAACAGAGACAAGTACAACTGTTCATTCCCTGCTATGATTAATGACTGGAGGATGGCATTTCACCAAGGCTCGGGGGGGCAGACCACTCCTGACTTCCCATTTGGATTTGTCCAAGTATGCTGTGCAGGAGGCTCTTTAAATCCCAAAAAACTGACACCTTTTTCTCATACTTGGAGCCAAAAGCAGCAGCGAGGAACCTTTTTATATGTCTGATGAATTATTCATTTGCCTGTGCAGCTGTCCACCAACAGAAACGTGAGCACAGACGACGGCTTCCCAGACATCCGCTGGCACCAAACGGCAGACGTGGGCTACGTCCCAAACAGCAGGATGGAGAACACCTTTATGGCGGTGGCTTTGGATTTACCAGATAAAGCTTCGCCGTACGGCACGTAAGGATCCGGTTTCTGAAGCGGCCGCGCATTTGGAATCTGTTCAAAAGTCTGAGACGTCTCTTCAGTGCACTTGTTTTGGACAGCATTCCCCTGCCGTGGCAGAAACTCATGCAACTGTGATCTTGATGGGTTTAAATAAGCCAAGTGTGGTCATAATAGAATAAAGGTTTGCTAACTATACAGTAAAACAGCATGACTGTGTTCCAAGTGTTGCAAGGATTAGGAGAAACATTAATGGAGAATTTAGTTTTTGACTTTGTTTTGGCTGTCAGGCTCCTTTTGCTCTAGTATTGTAACATTAATGGAGCATATTTTTCCCCTTTCAGAATCCATCCCAGAGACAAACAGGACGTTGCCCTTCGACTAACACTGGGTGCCAGAGCCGTGGCCTATGGAGAAAAGGACGTCTCCTTCCAGGGACCTTTCCCCAAACTAATCCTGCCTCTAAAAACGTCAATCAACATCACCTACGACCAGACCGTCTCTGTGAAGGCATCTAAAAATATGTTTGAGGTGAGGCTAGCGGCGGGGTACAGGTGCATCTCTATGAATTAGAACATCTTTGAAAAGTTATTTTACTAATTTGGTTAAAAAAAAGTTTAACTCTTATCGGATTCTGGAGGACGGGGCGGGCAAACAGTCAGAGTTAAGTTTTGGGGAGTCGTGTCATCTGTTGGCTGTGTTTTAGCTGAGCTTTGTAGAGATGCTGATTTCAGGACTTGGCACCTGCCCAAAATGACCAATACCTGCTTTAAATCACTGCTTGACTGGTCACCAAACATTCCTGTCCTGAACGGTTGGGAATTTATGGAGCGTTGTCATGAAAAAGGCAAGAGACACCAGACCCCCAACAGTGCAGATGGGCTGAAGGCCGCTATCAGAACTGGGCCTCCATTACACCTCAGCTGAACCACAGGCTGGTTGCCTCTGTGCCACCCAGCATTGATGCAGTAATTCATGCAATAAATAGCTGCACCAGTATACAATATGTCACCACACATAATTTAAAACAATACTGTGCTCACTTTAAATGTTAATAGTTAAACTAAGCGAAATGACAAATCCATTTCATGATTTAAGCTTCTTTTTTCTTTTTCTTTCAAGGTCTGTTGCCCAGAGAAGAACGTGTCCTGTGAGTCCAAGTCCATTTGGTTTCCGGCTGCCATCTTGGCTTGGAATCAAACCAGCATCCAGCTGTTTTCTGCCAGTTGTCCTCCATCTAAAGTCGCTGCCCTTAGATACGCATGGGCAGACTGGCCCTGTGAATTTAAAGCATGTCCCGTTTATGACGCCAGTGGGAATCTGCTGGCGCCTCCTTTTATCACCAATCGATACGCAGGCAATCAGAATATTTGGAGAAGCACCTGAACAAGAAGCTGTGAAAAGAAATAAAGGGATCTTGTATTTTTTTTGTTTTTTTTATTCTGTAAACTCTGGTTTACAGAATCTAATTCTATTTTCATGAGTAATGAAAGGACTAGTAAAAGCATGTGTACCTGCAAAGGCGTCTGAATACTGATGTTATGCAGACTCTCCTGATTCATGAAAAATGGAAATCTTAATTACTGTGGTTGCATGGGTTCAGTGTTCTCCAGTGGTTGAATTAAGCATTGTGCATAGATGTGTTTACACTGTAAAATGTGTTGTTTGTAGAAAACCAGTGTTTGATATTTTATCCATTTGGAAGAAAAAAAATTTTCAGGCTCAAATTAAAATTTTTCTTTGAGGAGAATTTTTAAAGTATAAAGAAAGTGTTCATTTATGGCATATTTCTACAGAAGTCAAGGTTGAAATATGGAACTAAGAAAAACCAGGCCAGAATGGATAAACAAGAAAACAAACAGATGGATAGTGGAGAATGAACTGATGGACTAACAGAAGCATAATAAAACTAACTTGGTGAACTGTGATTAAATTTTAAATACTGCATGGAGACATTTTTTTTAAACTTCTTCCCATATTTTAATTTCATTCCAGGCTTTTCCATAACGACTGGGAACCTTGAAGTGTGTTCATCTTCTAAAGTGCTTTTAGACCTGCTGTGAATTGGCATCATATAAATTTGATTTACCTACAGAACTATGATTTTATTTTATTATTGGGCTGTTTTGAAAGTTGAAAAATTAGCAAATGTTCATCTCAAACTGGAATGTAAGAAATGGATTAAAATATATGGAAAAACTTGGATCGGAGGAGAGGTGCAAAGTTACAGTCTTATTTTGATTGAAGTATTTACCATGCCTGGAGAACTATGGAGTAAAAAAACTATTCAGAATATTTAATGGCCCATTGTTTTTTTTTTTTCTCTTTAGTCATAAATCATTTGATCGATGCGTCTGTTTATCCATGCAGCCGTGTTAGTCAATATCAGCAGTTAATTTGTTTGTCTATTTTTAAAATGAACAGAAAACTCTAATTTATACATGGAACATGATGTGTGGAGACCTTGAACTATCATTTAGCTGTAATTCAGTGTAAAACAAAAACGCATATAAAATAACTCAGTCTTAAGAAAAAACGTTTAAATAGTATATATCCACAACACTTACTGTGATCACAGACAGCTATGTAACATTTGTTTCTGTAATACAGGATAATAGACAAGACTGGACCAAATATGAAGCAGATAATTTATACAACCAGATATCAACATTCATACTGATGAGCAAAAACCATTTTTGCACATAACTGCTCAGCTGTGTTTAGAGCATACACACCCTCAGAATTATCATCTGAGGAATGCTAAAAGATGACAAACTAAACATGTTTGCGTTAAAGCTTAAATTTCTGAAATGTTAATCTGAAGTATTGTTTTGAACGAGGTCCAGAGAAGGATCTCAGGAGCCAAAATAAGAAGCGGGGGGCTTCATGGTAGGGGAGGTCTGGTGAGAGGAACCAGGAGATGGAGGCGATTGTCCTGAGGAGAGAAAGAAAAGGATCATGTTAGAGGGTGCAATCCCTAACAGTCAGCTGGCAGATCACCTGAGCAAAGTGACATACAGAAGATCACGCATTTCAATCACCGCTTTTATTCTCATACATAAACCAAAACAAGAAAATAAGCATCCACAAATCTTAGTGCTTATAGAGCAGAATTGTACACCTTTTTTGTTGTTTTTGCTCCTTATAGAAAAAGACGAGTGTAATAATATGAGTAGCTGGTTAATTAGTAAGGCTCTACTACTACTGCTGGTGTCTGTTTTTCTAAAATGGAGATCTTTCACAAACGGCCGATTCTGTCTTTCTTGTCAGAGCTGAAAACTTGTATTAGCTGACAGTAGTTGCGCCGCAACAGGTGGGGGTGGGGCAGCATGGTGGTCCTCCATGCTGCATACAGCTGCATAAGGGAGATCCACTCACTTGGGCCGATTCTTTATGACAAACTTTAACCTGTTTCACTGATTTGAAGGAAGATTTTTTAGCACTTCTGAACCTCTAACTTACCGTATTTTTCAGACTATAAGGCACACTTAAAATCCCTAAATTTTCTCAGAAATTGATGGTGCGCCTTATATATATGATTACTGTTGTGCTTACTGACCGCTTGTATGTGGTACAATGTGCTTAAAAATCTGTTAAATGTGTAAGTACAACTGTGGTAAGCAACAAAGGCGCTCCGCTCAATGGATATTCAGAGCATTACGGTACACTGTGTCACTACCTGATCGGACCCCTGAGCTGTCTACAAGACTGCCTGACTGTAATGTCGAAACTAGAAGAGCATTCATGTAAGGGAGTATGCGCTAGCAACTATAAACCAAGTATGTTAATTTAATATAAAAGTTTATTTTAGCCTTATGTTAGAAACAGGACAGTGTAGTCTAACTACTCTGTCCTCCCTATATAGACGGATAGCTCTCCCTCTCAGGAGAGAGCTGTGTACGCAGAGAGGCACACTGCAAAAAGGGAACTAAAAGTAAACACAATTTTCTTGAAATTTAGTGTATTTTTCCTTGATTTGAGCAGTTAAATAAGACTATTTGCCAATGGAATGAATATTTTTACCCCTAAAATTAGATAATTGGATATCAACTTGAAATAAGACGGAGAGGAATTGTTCTTATTTTAAGTGCAAAAATCTTATTCCATTGGGAAATAGTCTTATTTAGCTGCTCAAATCAAACCATTTCAAGAAAATGTTACTTTTAGTTCCCTTTTTGCAGTGCAGAGTGATATTACACACTTGGGAAGAATATTTACTGCGACTTATAATCTGGTGCGCGTTATGGTCCGAAAAATACGGTATTAAAACGCTGGTGGACTTTAACCGATCTGTGCCTGTACTGGTGCAAAAAGTTGAAGACCTTCCAGGGCTTCTCCAACCTGAAAGCACCGCTGCCCAGTGTTACACATGCTGCCACACCTGTGATGTGCTCCATCTCGATGTTCACGTCTAGGCCTTGGTGTCTCAGGTAGGCCTCGAAGCTGATGGCGGCGTCGTCTTCTGATAGGCCGTGAGGCAGCTGGCCATCGCCGGGGCGACACACCTCGAAACGAATCCACCTGTAGCTAAAGGAAGAAGCAAAACCACACAATAAGAAATCCATTTATTGTATATTAACACAGCTGATGACTTTATAGCAGAAATGTATTTCATTTGGTAATGTACATCCAATACCACCTTCCAGGCTGGATATCAGTGTGAGCAAAACAGTAACCACAAAGGACCACTTGGAGGCAATATTTAGTCGGCCGTACTATTTAATATTCCACGTGTTAATCTGTATGCACATAGGATGGACTTTTACTGCCCTTGATCCTCAAGCCTGATATAGAACGTTGATGGATTTAACAAAGACGGGTGAAGTCATTATCATGATGGAGGAACAAAAATGAAACAATGAAAAATGTCATGGGAATCTCCGACAATTCCCGATTGCATCTTTTTCCAACATCATACAGTCGACACAATTGATGTCTGTTATAAAAGCAACTTTCAAAGACATGTTGAGTCTTTCAGTGGAAAAGACGGTTTGTGATGAATGAGGAAATAAGAGGAATTATTAAAACCAATGTTAAAAACACAGTAGACGAACTTTCAGATTGGAAGTTTTCGTCTGACTGATCTAAATATTTTTAGTATTTATCTTTTTCAAAAAATGTTTACCACTGATTTGGATTTTATCCTAAATGACGTGTGAATGAATGCTTTTTTTGGTTAAATTATTGTTGGATGCTTTTGAACTGTCCAAAATGAACATTTTCAGAATGTTTGTAATATTATACTCTTCTAGTTATTATTATTTTATGTCTTAGGTTTTCTTTGTGTTACATTCAGTTAAAATGAAAAACACAAACACAATACGACTGTAACATAACGAACGAACTGTGTAAAGCAGACTGCAGCACGTACTCGGCGCAAAGTGAACTCACTTGCTACATTTGCGAGCTCCAGGGCAGCTCTGGATGAGATTCTGAATAGTCGGATGCGAGAAGCCGAAGAAGTCCGCCCCGGAGGGAATTACTGGTGCCACGGAGCCGGAGCTAAAAGAGAGCGGGGTGAGGATAGTCAAAGAAAAACTACAAAATACAAATCAGCCTTTTATGATGACTGCATGTTTAGACTGAGACCTCAGTTTTCCAAGCCTTTAACTTTTTATTTTTTTACTAGTTTAAAACATTTCAGAAATAACCAGAAATGTTTGCGGTTGAATGTTTTCACCTGTTAGATGCGATAGCCTTCAGCAGATTGGAGTGGCACGTCAGAGCAGAGGAGGCCACGATGGCGTTCTGGGGATCTTCTTCAGGAACAATTTCAAACTAGGGATTGAATGTGGAATAAAGTTTAACCCACACTGAATAGAAAGCTTACGTATATGTCACTATAGGGAAATTCATTTACCTTGACTGATAAACAACACAAAATAAATACAAAAAAAGCATTTATGTGTGGATCTCAGGCTAAGACATCATATACGTGGTTCAAACATTTGTGATGCACTTACAGGTTTATGTATCAGACATGGACGCGTCCTGAAACCGCTGCAGCTGGGTGTTTGTGTGTTCTCACCTGCGGACCGGTCCCCCCATCCTTGATTTGGCAGGTGTAGAGGCACTGCTGCTCCGGGCTCTTCATGCTGGCGTAGACGCGCGTGCTGCAGAAGCCCACCGGGTAGATGGCACACTCGTCGTGGAACAACATCCTGTCCGTGATGATCTGAAGAGTGCCCAGAGGTTTCAGAGCCAATGAGCACCGGCTGCTCTCAGCTTTGCAGCTCCATTCGTCCAGACTTATCAACTCAATCCCATAACCTCACGGTTGTTATGATCTAAAGAATCAGATGCTAACCTCTCCTAGGCTGTAGACCGTTAAGCCTCCAAGTACGATAGGGAAGACGGGACGGCCCGACGAGTCCAGCGGGATGGGCTGCACCAGTCTCCGGGACCCATCTGCCAGCTTCCTCTTCTTGGACATCTTCTTTGGGACTGAAGACACGTTTTTGTGGCGTTTAGTTGTCCGCCCAGGTCAGAGATGCCCTTAATGCATCTGCCTTCATACTCACACTCTTCCTTTCCGTTCTCCTTTCCCCGTTCTTTCCTTTCCTTCTTGGGTTTCTTAAGCAGACCGTCCTCTCCCATCAACGCCACTGATGTGGGGTTATGTGCCAAAGACGTGCCTGAAGGCCCCGCAGCTGGAGCTGAGGTCAGGGCTGCAGGGGGGACGGGAGGAAGGGCGCTGGAGCTGGGTGTGGGCAGCAGCTCCCCCTCTGACAGAGTCTGGTACTGCAACAAAGTCTTTAATAGGAACCTAGACGGACGGACAACAACGCAATGTGCAGTGAGTCTTCGGAGACGTGCTTGAAAACAGATCGGAATATATCTATATGTATATACTAACTTGCGCTCCTCTTTCGCTCTTAAAAACTTCTCTTCGGTGTGAGCAATTTCATCACAGAGAGCTGCATTTTCCTGAAGAACGAAGAGCGGTACAGTCAGGCTAGGTGCTAAAAATCCTCACATCTTCCACAGTCACAGTAAAAGAAACGTGCAGTTCTAGGGTTTCACTAATCAGCCTATAGTAAAGATCATTTAGTCTGTCCAGGCTCTAAATGCTTCACGTCGAACCTTAATTGCACGCGATGATTATTGATTAAACAAAAACAAACCTACAATTTTAAAGAAAGCTGTGCCCGATAAACTAAGTAAGCCCTTTGATTGTCCCACAGGTGGTCACTTAAATGACCATCAGTACGAGTTTGTTCTCTATTCTAAAGCTTTTAGGCTTGATTTTACATGTTGCCAGTGTAGGAAAAGCACCCGCTATGACCTCAGAGAAGCAACTTTCCCTGTCCAACAATCTAGGAAGAGCTTCCAAGCTCACTTCCAAAACTAACAAAGTCTGTGATGCACAAGAGGAAAGCATTTCTCAAGAGGCAGAGGACCCAGCGAGTTCACCCTAACGGCAAAACAAAAACCCAAAGAACTTCATCTCAGACGCCGTCAGCTCCAGTAGGCAAATGAATGTTAAAGTACACAAGAGCAAAAGTAGACTTGATTGAAGAGGTTGCCAAAGGAAAACCTCTTTATGGGAAACAGCAAAATATAAATAAAACTAAAAACAGAAGAAGACGTCTTAAACAACGTCCTCCAGGCAGCTGAGACCGAAGCGGAGATGTCTGGCCACCATGCACAGCGCCGTGATTAAGGAAAACCAAAAACAGCAAATCAGAGCCGACGCTTTTTTTTTTCTGATTGGGGCTTGCTGTGCAGCCACAGGACCGAGGCCCATCGCAGCGACTGGGTTGAGCGTGAACAAGCACGCAATGAAGCACCCGGTACAGAGCAGAACTGGCCAAAATATCTCCGCCCATGTAAGAGGGTTATAAAATTATCCTATAAAATGATCCTGAAAAAAAACACTGCCTGCGTTTAGACATGGAGTCAGTGCTTAGCATTTACCAAAGCTTTTCCTCCATTTTGACTTTGTGTTTATTTTAGAAATACTGACGGTGTAGAATTTTGTTTTCTGTGCTTCCGTACACTTGAGGTTAGATTTAAATCATTTTAAAATGTGCTGAGGATCAGATCATTTTTATTGCAGCATAAAATGCTCTTTCATTTGTCCCTCAGTGAGGAAGTGCAGCGCTTGGGCACCAAAGCAATACTGCACATGACACACAGCATATATAAGTCAGAACCAATAGAGGGCGTGCTTTCTTTCTATCGTGACTGCATGCATGTAGTCAACACTGCAAAAACGGAACTTAAAATAAGTAAAATGTTCTTAAAATTTGTGTATTTTCCCTTGATTTGAGCAGGTAAATAAGATTATTTGCCAATGAAATAAGAATTTTGCACTTAAAATAGGAACAACTCATCTCCATCACCTTATTTCAAGTGCAGGATGTCTAATTATCTTATTTTGGGGGTCAAAATACTCATTCCATTGGCAAATCATCGTATTTACCTGCTCAAATCAAGGACAAATACACTAACTTTAAGAACATTTTACTTATTTTTAGACCCGTTTTTGCAGTGAATACGTGGCATTGCATTTAGTGCTGAATCCATCATTGTTCTAAATACGGATGCCGCTCTGCGACGCTTCCTTACAAATATCATGGCGCGAGCGGCTTTGCGCAGCCTCAGGTACTTCAATCTGTACTTCTCGTTCTGTTTCTTCCGCTGGCCCCTCTTGAACTTTGGCTTCTGCTCAGAGGAGCTTGGGGGAGACGGGAAAGCAGGCGCCGAGGCGCCGGAGCCGGAGCTGGAGGCTCCACTGTGTGGCGCTGAGCTGAGGAACGCCTGGGCTGTGAGGGCCTGCTGCCGCTCCTCATCAGTCTGCAAGAAGGTAGGGAGAGAGGGGGGGTGGGGGGGGGGGGGGTCAGAAGATGCTTGTGTGTCCCTCAGCTTACTTAAACGTACACAAGCAATGCAGGATCCCACATGAAACGCTACAATGACAAACTCATAACAAAATGTTCACAGACTGTTGAAACGTTAAGGAAACGTGAGACGGATTCCTAAAAAGGCTACAGCGTTTATCAAAGGCAATAAGTGCCACAATTCAATACGTCAATAAGTTGTTAAATGCATATTTATATACCTAATCATTTCTATAAAATTTAAAATACATTACATAAACACATTTCCTGACAATTATTAACATAAAAATAGTGTATTAAATATAGCAGACAATCGTTTTTAAAATTTGCCTTAAAAGCATCTAATATAATTTAAGTATCTATTTATTGTTTTATAGTCCATATCAATGTAATCTGTTATCTTTATGCGGTAGAGCCAGTGGGCGGGGCTAACACGGCTCAACGAACGGTGATTGGTCTGTAATTCTGGTGTTGTTCAGGTGGGGGTTCATCAACAAGGACCTCAGAGAAGTAACTCCTGCATTTCTCCACTGAGGGACAATAAAAGATATTTCTATTCTATTCTACTCTGTTCTATTCTATTCTATTCTATTCTACTCTGTTCTATTCTATATGATTAGCCACAGTGGCAGTTTAGATTATGTAATAATGGATTACAGCACAACTGATGTGAAATAATAAAAGAAATAATTATGTATGGTTTTAACATAATGAAATCAATTAATTAATGACTGACATTTAGTTGCTTCTCAATGAAGCTAATAAACTGACTCTCATCCATTTCCTCGCACAGAACTGGGAAAAAGGGGGGTTCTGTTTACTCGGCTGCATCTACGTGGAAAATACTGGAAATTACCTGAATTTATTTAATTGAGTACTTTTATAAGAGAATTATACTTCATGGCATTTTAACTGTGAAATTGCTGCATAACTTTTGCTGCCTCTTGGCCAGGACTCCCTTGAAAAAGAATTTCCTAATCTCAGTGGGACTTTCCTGGTTATATAAAGGCTAAATAAATAAACTCACACATTTAAATATTAATGATACTTTAAATGTCTAATATATTTTATTTAAATGATTACATATATAAATATATATATATATATCTAACAAATCATTTATTGGATTGTGGCACGCATATGTAACAAAAAAAGATATAGATTTTATTTTTAACAAATAACTGTTTACATAGCAATCACTCATATTGTACTTATAGTATATCTATGGAGAAATGTAAAACTAAGATAAACTTCTAAACATAGATCTGTAAACAAAATGGCCTCAGTGACAAACAGTACATCAGAAAATGTCTTAGTAAACTAAATGTTTTTTTGTTGTTTTTTTACATTTTGTGTAAAAGTAAAAACGTCAGTTTCCCAGAAAACTCACCAGTAACGCAAAGACTCCATTTCTGTTTTCAATCCTCTTGAATCGCCTGCTGCCTTTTTGTGTCTGAAACATAATGCGAGACTGAGGCCGAATGCATCGGGGGCAGGAAAATCTATTTTGCCAAAACCTACTGGGGGTCAGGTTTAGAAAAATGTGCATCCTTATCATATAAATCTGGTTTAAGGATTGTGCATGTCGGCACAGAGCGACTCTCTAGCATTATTACACCTCTGTAATGTTTGTAAAATGATGGAGTAAGGTTAACAAAGCGGAATGGGAAAACATGAGGAAATTAAAAGACAGTCACATAAACACGAGGGAGAGCTTTAATCCTTAAATAACTAAAAAAAAAGTAATAATAAATCCTTACCTCACGGTACATGACAGCTTCCAGGCTCGATTTTGCACTGTTAAGAAAACATCATTGAAAATCTAATTCCCCGATAAGAGTGCGGCAGAGTTTCACATAAATCTTTAAATGTTCTGTCAAACAGTGATTCTAACACATGCAAACGTCACTAATCATTAAAAGAGAAACTTTAGCAGCAATATTCATCAAATGAGAATGATTCCTGTACTTGGATTGAACAAGGCCCCGGTCAATGATTCTTTGCTTGATCTCCTTTATGTGCATGGGACGCCCAGCTTCCTCCAGGACAATCTACACAAGAGAGGGGAAGAGCAAAATTGCTGTCTAGAAAATCCAAATAAACGCCTAAAAGTAGAAGATTTTGACAGAATAAAGTGTAATGAACTTCTGGGTAATACCTGAGCAGCATCAAGCCACGTGAGGTTCGGCTTCTCTGTAATTTCATTGGGTGGTTCGCTGCAAACGGAGCAACAGACATTTGTTTTTTTTACTTTAAACAATCATGAAACACGTGAACTACTGTTCCTTAGGCATGGTGTGGCGTCGCCTCTGCTCCTAATATAAGTTTGAGACGGATCATCACGGTAAGGCTGCTCCTGGCTCCTATTTGAGGACAACAAACTGGGGAAATGGACCAAAGTGAGGAAGGCTGCAGGCCCAGATGGCATCAGCTCCAGAGGTGCTGCGGATGAGCATCATGGGGCACATCTTCAACATCTGTCTGAAGCTGGGCAGAGTAGCACAGCTGTGGGAAACCTCCTATGTGGCACCGGTGCTTAAGGCCGCACACCCCCAAAGACCCCAACAGCTACAGGGTTTGTTTTTCCGCTACCTGGAGGCGCGTAAACATTAAGTTATCCCCCTACCATCTATTTTACCTTTTACCATAATAAAGCCGCCATCCATAACCTAAGTTTCAGTCAGAAACTCAAAATGAACTGAATTTGGTATCATGGTAGCCACTGCCCTTTTGCGGCCAGATTTAGAGGATGACTAATGAGTATTTTCTAAAACCCATCTTATCTAACTTATCAAACAGGCTTTTGCTCAATTTAAAAAAAACAAAAAAAAAAAAAAAAAAAAAAAAAAAACGTTTCCGACACCTATCCAGGAGTCTTGGTCCGTTCTGGCGGCTCGCACTTGAGCTCACAGATGCCTTGATTTGCGAAGATTAAATGAAAATCAAAACCAATGTCCAGCTGACTGGATGTTAACAAAGCTAGGGGTGGGGGAAACATTAGCATAACAAAATGATGAGAGTGATATTACGTTCACAAGTTACTACTACTCAGAGAGACACGATTTTAAAATAATAATAATAATAACGTTAAGTAACGAGTTGAACAAACCTCTCCAGAGTCTCTGCTGCTCCAGACAGGCTCGCTATACTGTCCAGAGCAGGGAAAAGGGAATAGTGGGTCTGCCCATCAGGCTCCATCTCAGATTCAAACGAGTTGAGGGACTCCATTGACCGCAAGGCAAATAATCTGCTGGCGAAAACAGACTGTATAAACCTACGTCTGCTGTGGCATTAATACAGGAATCACAACTAGCTTGCTTTCCAGACAAGCGAATACCTGCAGCAAAGCCCTCTGTGCTCCTTTCTAATGGTCCCCCCCTCACAAGCGGAACCTTTGTGTTGTTTACGTAGAGAGCCCGAGCGCTGAAGCTAACTAGCCAATCAGCTGCGGTGCGTGACGGTGGCGCTCTGTGTCTTTCTCAAGAATTTAATGCTGTAGAAAAATTTGTTTTTTTAAAGACATATTTAAACGATTTTCCATTCAAAACTGTAAAAGGGGTTAATAAAGATCACTAAAAGCTTTTACTATGCCGAGCATTTCAGGCATGAGCACCGTCACAGGATATCCGGGTTTAGCCTTTGCGTTATGTTTTTTTGCCTACAAAACTTTATTTGTCTTCTTTTATCCTTTATTTCCAACCGATTAAGAGAACACGGCACATTTCAAGCTGAAACAAAATCATAAAGCCCCACCAAAACAATAATATTAAAAATAAACCCAATACTATGGATAACATCATAAAACAGCTTGAGTATACCATAACTCAACTTAACATTCAAATCAAATACATTAGTTTTACAGGAATAAATTCAACTTTTTAAAGACACGATTTAAAGAGATTTTTAATGCTTTCCCATGTCCACAATGCTTTTCTAAGTTAAAAAATATGAAGAGTTCTGTTCACCTTTTTCTAGCCATTGCTTTCTTGACCTGATGAACACTCACTCAGCTCTCTGTTAATAAATATTGTCTACCCTTTCTTGTAAGTTAATGAATTCCTTTTGGACTTTGTCCGAAAATCTTTCAGGATAAAGTTGTGAGTATGAAGAAATGCATGTGACAATGTCTAGTTACTCCATTTTCCTTATTTTTTAGCCAGGTCACTACTTCATTTTCTTAAGTACTTTGCTGACTCATACTTAAATAATTCCCAGTTCACAGAAAAAGATTTTTCTGCTCGAGCTTTGTTGGAAAAATAAAACGAGAAATTAGTAGAGAAATCTCCTTTTTGACTGTTTCATATTTTGGTAAGGGATTGTTTAGCCTCCAGTAATGTGGCCTTGGCCTTGGAATTGCATGCTCAGGAGATAAAGATATTAAGATGTAAGCGGCCTGATGATCACTCAGCGAACAAGGAAGACTTCTTAAAATAACATGCTGTTCATTAATGCTTTTAGAAACTAGCCAATAGTCTAGTCTAGATAGTCTAGTTGTCTTTATTACTGCAGGTGAAGGAAAATGAATCTGGCAATTTGACTACTAGTTCAACTCTTTCAATTAACCCTTTAAGGAATGTATTTTTACTTTTACTAGTAGGTGGCTATTAATCAATTAAAGGGTTGATAATGATCATTGAGATCTCCCCCAATAAGAATGCTTGATTTTTGGAATTATGTTAGCCAGCACTTAAGTTTGATTTTCTCCATTTCTAGGTGTCTTTTATCTCATTACAAGCAAAGTCTGCTGTTTTTTTTTTCCAGACCATCTATTTTCAGAGAGTTCTCGTCAATTTTCTAAGAGTTCTCACTCACCATTTTCCCGAGGGTGTCAGAACGGTCGTTTATGAGTTTGGAGAGGGTGGCGATTACAACATTATCCTGCGGCGAGGAATTCCTTTCTGTCTCATAATGAGCTTTTTTTTTGCAGTGGGAGACTTAGAAGGGGTGACTGGTAGCAGGGGGAACTCCATATCCGACCAGGGAACAGTGACTGGAGTGAGAGTGCTAGCACAATCATGGCATGAGGATATCAGAGGGTTGCTAGATGAGGCTTCAACTACGCTCACTTTGGCTTTCTGCATTTTTTTTCCTGTCACGGTTCAACATTTATGTCTCTTATGAATTACCTGTAGCAAAACTGCAGACATGTTATGCAAATTTCAGATGTGCTGCATTCTTTTAGCCGGTTAGAAGTTTATTTTCCTAGAGCTCAGTTGAGTTAAACCTACTCGGCAGCCATCTTGGACTCCGTTCATTCTGTCTTTTCTTATCTTACAGACACTATCAGAAAACAGTATGATGTCAGCCGAGAAAAGGCACATTAAAATAACTAAGGCATAATGTGATTTATTTCCTTCAGAGACCATAACCTAAAAGGTTTCACCAAGAAACCATAGAAGTTTGAGCAGGACCAAGAGAACCATGCGTTATGTAGTGTATGTGAACATTTCCTAATAGAGGCTTTGGATTAAATGTAAAGCCTTAGGCCTGGCCTGATTTTGATGATGTGTTTAATTTTTCAAAGAAAAGTCTCCATGTCCCTGTGTTTCAACACAGAAGAGAGAAGACAATCAGAAAATACATTTATTACACTGGCTCAACTCAACAAAAAGTGCATTTTTCATCTAAATCTTTGAACACTGAAATTGTTTTGGTGCAGGGTTGCATATGTTAAGTTTGCTGTTTTGATTTCAAATGTAGTATTGAAAATGGCAAAGCTATGCCTTCTTTTAATTTATATAAAAAACCTGTGTTCATGAATACTTTCCTTTGGCTTCAAAGTTCAGACAATATCACATTTGAACTTTGCAGCAATTTTCTTATCTGCACATTCAAATATTTTCTATCCATTATGGCAGTCCCTCAAAATTTTAGAGAAGTTATCCAAAGACTGAGTTTTTGATGCTTAAAAAGCACTTTTAACCCAACTTGGGAGTGGCTTTCACAATTGAAGCTCTTTATGTTTCACTGGAAAGCAGATGGTTTTCAGGAAGTTCCCATAGTTACAAAGGTTGCCTTTTTATCAAAATAACTGGAACGAAGATTATACCTCTTTCTATACTAGTTCTTTTTATAGAAGCTTCTGTTTTTGGTAGTAATATTACCATTGTTCCATAATATTTCTTTATGGGGAGAAACATTGCAGATATGACAGTTTCCACCTGACCAAAGGAACCATCAACGGTTACCAGTTTTACTGGTAATCTAGGAACAATGAAGTTACAGTTTAGCAAAAATTTTAACCCCCCTATAATTTTAAATATGTTGTGAGAAAGGAAATTCCACAATGACTCTAGCAGCTCCAAACATTTGATTAATCAAATTGACTTTAATACTGGAATTTAAATAATAATAAAAAAGATAATTAAGATTTATTTACATGGTACATCATTAACGTAAAGCAGGCATGTCCAACTCCAGTCCTTGAGGGCTAGTCTCCTGCAGGTTTTAGATCTGTCCTTTCCCCAATACATCTGATTCAAATTAATGATTTACCTTCTCAGTCTACTGAGGCATACAAGCTAAGCCCTCATTAGGTTCAGGAGAACACTTAAGCCATGCAGGACAACGGCCTTTGCAGACTCACTTTGGACACCACTGAATTAGACACTGGTTCATGGTTGTTGCCATTTCTTGTTTACTTTTCCAATCCTTAAACACTAGTTAAGAGATGATTGTTGATTAGTTCTCAAAAACAAGGCCCACTGCTCCCTAAGGGATAAGTTAAACATAGAAGACAAATTTCGCTGGAATGTACAATTGCAATGACAAATGAAGATTTCTTCTCTTTCTTAATTTTCACTTCATCTCTGTCGGGATCTATTTTTTTTTATCACTCTTTGGTGTGTGCTCCCACCAGCATTCATGGAACACCAACTTAAGATTTCATGATTGAACAGCAATGACGGCAATATGTATTTTTCCGGATCTGCCAGAAGTGGCTAAACCAGCTTTGTAATACCAACTCTTAAGACTGCGACATCCGAGCAATAGAAGATGAACATTTCACAACGTAGATGGTTCAACATCAACCAATGGTTTCAATTGTTTGCTGTGTTACTCAAGCCTCTGCTTGTGCTAACAAGTTTTATTGTTTGTTTGTAATGCAGGAATGTGTTCTCAGAACTTTAATCCATAATTGGGAAACATGGCATTACTGAAAGTGGTAAAGATCACAAGCGCTCCAGACAGAACATATTGGCTTAAATCAAAGATGGTCAAAAAGGAAAATCCTCCATGTTTCTGCTTCCATGTCATTATACGCACACATTAAACCTTTTTTTAAATTTTATTTCACATGTCTTGAGCTTAGCTGATTTGTATTAATCTTTATATTTGATTAATTTTTACAATTACACTTGTACCCTTGTAAGAGTATGGAGGTATGTAGAGCTAAATATAAACAGCAAGAGTAAAATGACGTTAATACAAGACATCACCTAAACAGAAACTGTCTGACAACAAAAAGTAGACTGAAACATCTCAAAAAGCAAGACGTCTTTCGTTGATCTAAAAAAAAAAAAAATCTTCAGCAGATGAGAAACAAGCCTGACATCTATCAGTCTGGAATGGTTATAAAAATGGCTAAGGAATCCACAATAAGAGCTCAAGTGGAGAAAAACAATATAGTGGTGAAACTTCCCAGGAGTGGCTGGCCTACCAAGAGCATATTTCTGAGTTTCTGCATCCATGCGGACTGAATATAACCCAGAAAAAAAAAACATTTCCAACACTACAGGCCTCATTTTCATGTTACAATCAAACGTGGTGGTTTTAGTGTGATGGTCTGCTTTGCTAAACCTTGAGAAAATTCTCCAAAATTGTCGGACTTAGAAGGAGTATGATTTGTCAGTATTTCTGTGGCTCATGGAGCTATGGAGTTTGTTCTGTAACTGACGGGTTGCCAGTTTGAACCCTGGCACCAACTGTCTCAGTCGTTGTTTCCTTGGGCAAGACACTTCCCCCGCATTGCCTGCTGGCAGTGGTCAGAGGGCCTGGTGGAGCCGATATATGGCAGCCCAACTTCTGTCAGTCTGCCCCAGGGCAGCTGTGACTACAAACAGTTCACCGTTGTCAGTGTGTGAGTGTATGACTGAATGTTGTCAAAGGCAATTTAGGGTCCACTGGACTGAATAAAGTGCTGGACAAGCCATTTACCATCATGATTGGCTGAGGAACCACAAAGTAAACATCGTTTACACTCTGAACCAAAGTAGCTCTGGACCGTGCCTCTAGGTTTGAAAGGAGAAAAACTTGACTAAGACATTGTTGATGAAGAGGACAGATTTATAAGGAATGTTACTTCCATCCAGGTTGACAAATTAGAATGATTTAGGTTTATTTTACAGTAAGTATCTTACTTATAGCTCATTTAAGCTCCACAATGTTCATTATGAATACGTGTCCTGTTTTACACAAATGTCAGACATTTATTCAGGTAGTAAGTGGATTTTAATTGGAACTCAATGGCTAAATTAGGATAAAATGTAACCCTAAAACCAACCCATAAAACAAAACATACTAAACATGTCTTTCAAATTGCACAATAAATCCTAAAAGCTGTATATCCTTTGTACAGAAGTTGGCTTAGACAGAAGCTCAGTCATGCAACAGTATACTCTCTGTTTAACAACTACATATTAGGTTTATTTTTTAGCTACATAAAGTGTGGGTTTTCAGTCAAGTCAGCATCCCAGCCAAGAATTTCCTGCAATTATGTTCACCACCCGCTTCTGTCTGAAGTCATACTGGTAGGACTTTGTCCCGCTGAGGAAGATGCTGCCTGCAGAAGCAAAGTGATACAAGAACTCTTGTTTAAAACTTAATGCATCCCGAAACAAAGCAATTATTACGCAGTTGAGCAGTGTCAATTTTTCTAACTTGACCCTAACATGGTGAAATAAAAGAAAATTTCAGCCTCTATTTCAGTGTTTTGTTTGTGTTCTCCTCCTGCCCAAAATAAATTCATGCATTCGCATATGGAGTTTCTCTCAAATTACCATGCCACTTAAACGCAGCGTCGACCCTTCTCGGGATTCCAGGCCAATCTGTTTGGATAAATCTGGGGAAGCCAGGGTCCATCTGACTCTTGTGTTCATCATACCTGTAGTGGAAAAAAAAAGACATCAGAAGATTTTTTACTCCAGATTTCTGGCCACAGTGCAATGGCAAGCAGCAACATAAATATATATATATATATATATATATATATATATATATATATATATATATATATATATATATATATATATATATATACTGTGAAAAAAATTCAGGGCAGCAAGGTACAATGTAACAAGTGGTAGGGATAAACACAAGAAGACTGAATAATGAAGGGGAATCATAAGGTGTCTTAACATAATATTTTAGGGTGTGTGCAGATTTATGCAATCGGAATATTGCATCTTTTTCTTTTGAACAGATTTTTCATATGTTCAGTTGAATTGCACAGGATCCATATAACATTAAATAGGGAGGGACTTAACATATTTTCATTTTTTGCATTCCAAAGACCTGTAATGTGGGTGTTTTATACAACAGTCCACCGTATATTTGTGAGTTTTAGAAATATATTGAGAATTAACACAGAATAAATATCTATCTGCCAAAACACACATTATATGTATATATATAAATATATATATATATATATATATATATATATATATATATATATATATATATATATATATATATATATATATATATATATATAGCTATAATACAACTGAGAAGAGCTGCCTTAAAGAAACTCAATAGTGGCAGACTTCAGACTTTCCTAACTGAATTTTGTAGCTTGCAGTTTGCATGTTGTGCCTCCAAGTGAAGCATGTTTTGAAACCTTCAAAATTTTTTTAGTTACCTGTAATAAAACTGGCCTGTAAAAAATATGGTTTTCCCATGTTCTGCGACATGCACTGCAGCATCCACCTGCCTAACATTGGACGGGAAACCGAACTCTGAGATGTTGCCAGTTGTACTTCTTGTCTTTAATTGTTGCACCACCCAGTACTTATGACCTGAAAAAAATATAAATAAAAACAACACAGCTTTTTGAGACGCAATGAAAACACCAGCATACCACAGGCGATGCCAAAATATGCGAGCCTCTTGCAATAACTGCAACACTTAAGCTGCGAAAGGCTGTAATTTGGGCGTAACACTGCCTTCACCACGGGAAATCCAGCCTTGTCATGATGACACGGCCTGAGGATAGCTTTGCAGGGTGCCCATTATTTTACCAGCGAATAGGTATGCCACGCCTTTGGATGCAATGTCATAAGCAGCATCAACAGGAGAACTGATATCAGGTAAATATGTGCTGATGTGGCCTTCCCTCAGACGATTCCAATAAGTCTGCCTTGTTGTTCTCGTCCACATGAATCTGCATTGGGGGGGAAAAAACAGCTGCATTTAAAATATATTAAGCAAACTTTTCCATAATGTGATTCACAATGTACCTGTTCTTAAAGAAAACAATCTCATTTTGGATCACTGCAGCTGCGTCAAATGAAAACGCGGGGTCACATTTCTCCGGGACTGTAAACCGAGTTTCAGCTACTTTCTTGGGCTTCCCTGAGTAGAAGTGAAAGAAACCATATTCCAGTTTTTATTTGACCATCTGTCATACCTTCATTTGTTTTTGTCTGTTTGTTTCAGAAAAAAAAATACTTCAGAAATGAAATATGTTCCTCACCATACAGCGTTTGGATCCCCAGGACATCGTCTGTAGACAGAGTGTTCTGTTTGCTGCTGCGATGCCTGTAATTGGGGAACATGACAGCGGAGGGGTCTCTGGAGTGAGTCAAACCCAGAGAGTGACCAAGTTCATGAGCGGCAACGGCAAACAGGCTGTAACCTGGAATAAAACAGCAATACAGCTCGGTGTTGGCTCATTCTGGATGGTCTGCTGGTGGTAAAAGCTGCTGTTTGTGGGTTTTAAAACTTCTGTTGCACTGTCACATCTTTGAGAGTCCATAAAACCATTACTGCAATGGCCACTTTACTGTATTCTGGTTCAACTGCTTGTTAACACAAACAGCCGAGACAATCACATTTTTTATACACAGGCATTTTTCGCATTTTTAACTAATCATACAAAACGGAGAAAAAAATAGTTGTATGGACAAAAACACACAACACGCCAAACTTTGAAGCAGAAAGGCTACAGCAGTAGAAGATCACACCAGGTGCTAATCCTGCCAGCTAAGAAAAGAACAAGTCCCGTTTGAGCAGGGTTACCAAAACTGGACGATAACAAACTGGAAAAATGTCCCCTGTTCAAATTACTCTTTGGCACACTTTAGGAACCATGGACTTTGTCCCCAAGCTCAGATCCTCTCATATTGGTTTACTGAACAAGTCTTTATAGTCACCAGGGGCCTCATTTGAAGCTTGCAGACGCACAAAACGGAGACTAAATCTTGCAAAGGTTGTGGTCTTTAAAGAAAAACTAGACGTCAGACACGTGAGGTCCCGCATGCAATCTCTCGCCCCTCCGTACGCTTGCATTGGAGACGGGGGAAACTGGCGACCCAAATGGTGAAGTGGTGAAGTGCGGCATCACTACATCATGATTCCTCTCAGACTTTCAATTTCACTCCATATCAGACTTTAATTATTGCTAGTTTATCATAAACTTTCAAAACCACAGTGTTATTTATGCTTGA
This sequence comes from Fundulus heteroclitus, assembly GCF_011125445.2. NCBI lineage: Eukaryota > Metazoa > Chordata > Actinopteri > Cyprinodontiformes > Fundulidae > Fundulus > Fundulus heteroclitus. The sequence continues at coordinate 8,927,567 of NC_046378.1, read as the reverse complement.
CACATAACTATACACATAAGAACCTTTCAAATGAATAAAGTGTCTCCAAGCCGATGCTAAATCAAAGTTTTCATAAGGGTTTTCTACCATCGCATTCGTCTCCCTGATGATCTCTGGGGTGATGTGCACCACCGAGTAACACATAGATTGTCACAAGGTGTGAGACAATCACACTGAATTCTGTAAACATTTAAATACCACGGTGACATTCATGTGTAATTCCATTGGTAACCATGAAATATCATAGCTGATACATTGCCATTCAGGACCTAAGGTTGAGTGTGGGTGTGTAGAGGGAAGAACATGAGGTGGACCCTGGTATGCAAATGTTCAGGTGCGTGCAGCTGTGATTTCCAAAGGGAGATTGTTTTGTTTGCAAAATACCACAAACCTTGCCTCCCTGTTGTCCAAGTTTCATCTTCATCAAAGTGCACATCTCCACCCACCCCTTCTCCAGGCGCAAATGCATGAGCCAGCACACCTCCAGGTCCATCAAAGGGAGAGAAGTCTCCATGGGCTACAACAGCGCATAGAAATACTTCTGAATGAATGTCCGATGAATCAGATCACATTTACACTTTAAGCCATGATGTTTTCGGATCTACCTCTGCGTGCAAAGGAGAGGACAATATCGGCTTTTCCATGGTTGACTTTATTGAAGCTCAGAGGAGCTGCATCGCTCCACATCTTCAGGGCTAAACGGAAGGACTTTTCCACATCCTCTCTACTCATGTCTGGAGAATACTTTGCAATCCTGCATACGGCATCAGAGATAACAAGTTGTGCATGTACACCACACAGAAAATGAACAATTTAACAATAATATTACTAGGTGACGTAAAGCAGTCTCACGTGTAAGAGATGGTATGGTTCTTCCATTTGGGTCGATGAGGGTAAAAGCTGTAGTTGTCTACATCAGGAACACCACACCTGGGCTTCTTCATCACATCCAGGGTGTTGGAGTCCAGGATTCCAGTTTCGCTCAGGCCAAAGAAGTTCTGCATTTGTCTGACCTTCTCCTCCATGGGTGACGCAGACCTGACCCTACGTGTTGGACCTCTGTGGTCTCTGCCTCCGAGGCTCAGACTGTAGAACCTCCTTAGATAGCTCTGTTGAAAGGTGCAGTAAAAGTATTTATATCCTGCCAACTTTACCACATTTCTTCATGTGGTAAAAAATTTCATGCAATAGGCATGAAGTAGTGCATAACTGTGAAGTGGAAGAGAAGTAGTGGTGTTAAGAAAAAACTGTGGCATGCATTTGTATTTTCAACCTTTGACTGATAATGTACATTATCAGTCAAAGGTTTTGACTCACCTTTGTTTTTCAATGTTTTTTCCTTATTTTAAGGACTTTCTACATTGCAGATACATAGTGAAGACAACAAAACTATGACAGAAAACTATAGAATTATGTATCAAACACAAAATTGTGAAATAACACAAATCATCTAGTATATTCTAGCTTTTTCCAAAACCCCCGTTTTGATTGCTGCTTTGGTCACTCTTGGTTTTCTCTCAATGAGCTTCATGAGGTTTTCAACTGTGTATTTCCTTTATATTTGCATTATATTTGCATTTTGTGTGAAAATTTTGAATTTTGGGAGAAAAATTATGAACAGATTATACATTAACACAACAGAAAACCACAAAAGTTGTGAAGAACTGCAATTTTATTTAGAAAATTTTTTATTAGGGCTAAATAAAACAGATTTACCACAAAATTGATGATGATATGATAACTTTTACTATTTCAAATTTAAATGTATGGTTAAAACGTATAACTCTTTTGTTTTTGTTTTTCGTTTTTGCAAATTGATGAAGCGAATGTCTTCAAAGGAAAAGACTAAGCAAAAAAAAAAAAAGAATACAAAAACAACACATAACTACTCATATTGTTGTCTATATTGTTATTTAAATATAATTTTAAATATAAGTTGAAACTTAATTTAGACCAGGTGTGTCCAAAGTGCGGCTCTGCTTTTATTTGTTTATTAGAATTGATAGACTACAGCAAGTGTTTTCAAAGAAAGACCGACCCAAATCCTGTTCTTATTGCTGAGAATACGCCAAAATAGAATTTTTTGTTATTTTTGTTTCGTATATATACCTTATTTTATATACTATAAGTTGCTCCGGAATATAAGTCGCACCAGTCAAAAAATACATCATAAAGAGGAAAAAATATATTAGTCTTACCAGTCGCAGGATCGGCCAAACTATGAAAAAAGTGCAACTTATAGTCCGAAAAAATACGGTATATAAATTTTGTGGCCCTTCTGTAATTTTGACTTTACTATTTTGGCCCACATGAAGGAAAGTTTGGACTCCCCTGATTTAAACCCTCTGGTACCTTATATGACTTGAAATTGAATATATGATTTAAGTTGAAATAAAGGTATTTCATTGTTACATCATAGAAATGCATTTTATCAACTGAAATGTGCATACCTGACTTACCAGAATTAATTGTTCATTAAAGTCAGACATAAAAGACAAATATCCACACTTAAAAGAATTGCCAATAAAATATAATATCAGTCTGCAGAACAGGCATTTGCCCACAAACCTTAGCAAACTTAACATCATCGGGCATCAGGTGCTGATCCTCATCAATGGGTCGAGTCCAAGAGATTTGCACCAATGTCAAAGAGCCCAAAACTATTGTCCACGTCCACAACAGCTCCATTTCTTAATGATTGTCTCACCAGGTTGATTTTTCTTATATGGGTGCATTCATGAGTAATCACGTGGTCCAAAGGTGCTCAAACATGATCGCTACAGTGGGACCAACCCGGAGGTATAACCTAAACGCCTACAAATTTCTGGAATTCTGTGTTTTTCATAGTATAGAAATGAATGTAGGAAACATTTCTTCTAAGTCAAGCTTAGACCTGCAGCCATATGGGAAGAAAACCTAAATTGGTTCCTGCTCGTCTCTATGTCAGTCTACAGCACATTGAGACGGTAAAAAAGATTTATGACCCACCCTAAGAGCACGCCAAGAACTGTAGAGAACATCATGCTGACACACATTCAAACAGCAAACGCATTGAGATGCTTCACTCTTTATTTTTTTTAAAAAGACACAAAATGACATTCCACCCTAAAATAAAATTTGTGTTTGCAGGTCGTTTCCCTGCTGCCTGCATTTCAACGAGTTCTCTTTCAACAGCCGAGCCAAGAATTAGCTGTTTCAATTCCGACGACCACTCTGTGGCTGTAGTCGAATTTGTAGACCTGTGGTCCCACAAAGAAGTAGATGAAATCTAAAATGAACACAGAAAACAGACAAAAGCAGACCTTCAGAAGACGGTGTGCAGACAGTGTAATGCTCCACCCTTTCAAATCGTGTCGTCTAGACTCAAGCAAGCCTTGTCCTGATGATGGTTACAACGATGAACGTCTTTTGAACTTAAATATCTACCTTTGCTCGCAGCTAAAATTACTATACACTATATCGCATGGAGGAATTTAAATGTCAGATTATACAGAGAAAATCATGCACTGTATATACAAGTGCTATAAAAGCCGTGCGGCAGATGTTGGATGTGAATTAACATTCCTGTTCTTGCTATAAAAATAAAAATAAAAATCTATCTAAAAAAAACCCCGAGGCTACAGACACTTCTGTATGGGTACATACTGTTTGTGGGATCATATTTCCAAGTGCATGAGTGCATCGGTTAGTATGTACTCACCACCTTTATAGAAAGCTGCATTGATTGTGGCGTTGACTCCGGGAAAGTCCTCACTGATAGTTCTTGGGTAGCCAAAATCCATCACCTTTCGGTTTTCGTTGTAACTGAAAACGTCACAGGACACATTTTAAAGCCACGATCAAATGGGTCTTAGGGTTCGAATTTTGGAAAATGTGCAATTTGTGCACCGGTCGTCAAGTAATCATCACAGACATTGTAGGCAAACAGGTGCTTGTTGATTTAAAATATATCTCTTGGGTTTATACACCGTCAAATTAATGTATTATGTCTCTGTTTCTCCGTGCTAATGGCTGTCTGGGTAAAAGTATTATATCCTGTGGAAAAACCTTTGCTCAACATCTTAAAGCCATGTGCATTAATGTGTGAATATGTTGGCAAAACGTTTAAAAGTTCCTTCAACAGCTGGAGTCATAGTGATCCCTCACCTCCAGTAAATGTCGTGCATAAAGAAGAGGGTACGTCCTGTTTTAACAATGTGCACCGTTGCATCAACGTCTTGGACCCACGCTGGAAACCCAAAGAAAGAAAGTGATCTTGGCTTTCCCCTCACAACGGAGCCTTTTACTGTCCAGAACGTGGATTCTGTCAACAGGAAAAGATTTTGAATACGTTATTTTTGTTTGTTTGCTGCATGAAACTCAAGAAACCAAAATAGTGTTGTTGCTTTTTTTTTTTTTTTTAAAGGATTTCCGTTGTAAGATCAGGGTTGGGACAGAGCTGCTTTTAGCTGGTTTTATTTTTTCCAGAGCAGAGTGGTGGCAGTGCTGTTAGTAATAAAAAATCACTGCTACCAATCTGACCTCACTTCACACCTATTCTCTAACTCGGCCCTGTGAACACCATGGTGCCTCATATAAATCACACTGAGAGAGGAAGAAGGCCTCTCAGACGCAACCTGTCAAAAATTACAGTTCAAAGAATTTATCCAAACAAATTACCAAATTTACCACGTGGGTTCAGCAAAAAAAGAACCAGAATATAAAACAATACTTATCAATGATGCCGAAAATAGGAACTACACGCCGTTTCAAGCTGGACTTATTAATATCAGCCTGGTGTAGTAAAGGACCTTACATTTTTTTATAACTGGAGTCACAAGCAGCACCATTTATAAAATTAACGGAAAACAGTAGTGCTATTGAGCAACATTTAGCACTGGACTAGTGTTATTCAAACAAAGTGCAGGAATCTGAGAGAGGCAGCAATAATTCAGGTTATTCAGGTTTCAGCCCAACATTTAACTAACGTTGAAGCTCTGTGGTTGTGTTCAATTGTCTTTAACTGCGCAGACTATAAGCAGAGCTAACATGTTAAATAATTGTTTTATTTGTTACTTATCTCCATGAGCCAACCTCCTGGTCCTAATAAATAGTTGTTATTTTTTCTGCGGCCCACCGAAGAGTTGGTGCCAATACAGGACCAGCCTTTCACCGCTAGAGTTATTGTGAAAATGTGCTGAGCGTGCACTGTTCAACAGACCTGGTTCCCTTGTATCTCTTGTATTTGAAACACGACAAAAAAGTAACGTTTTTCTGAAATCTCACAGCATTAAAGCGGTTACGTTGGAAGCAACGGTACATAGTCACCATGGATGAGGTAGGCCGTGGACCTGCGAGGTATCCAGAAGGCTGCATCGATGCGAGTTTCTATTGTGGGCATGAAGTTAGTGATGGGGCCTTCCTTTATGTCAGACTGCACATTATGTTTAATCCAGAGGTATCTAGTGGAGTGAATACCACCAAGCGAAACACAGACGGAAATTGTTGGTGAACATAACTTTCAAATAAGATGTGCTGAGGATTTGTTTATGGACATATTAATGTAGATAGCAAGTGTGAACATGCCTGTCTCTGAAAAAAAAAGTAGCATCCCCGACAGTTGTCACAGCATCAAAGGTGAGGTCCTGTGCACATTTTTCCTGCATAAGTCTGGGTAACAGTGGTCTGAGCAGCCAGTTTCTAGGACCCCTGAAAGGACCTAACGCATCAGGAGAAGTTAGTGAGTTATTTAAGGGTATATAATGCATTTGTAAGTTAGATATGCAGCTTACTGTAAAGTGCCTTGATATTGGTTACATCTTCGCTGGACAGCAGGTTTGTGGGACGAATGGCTCTGTAGGTCGGATACATCAGTGATTCTGGATTTCTGGAGTGTTTGAGCCCTAAAGCATGGCCAAATTCATGAGCTGCTACCAACAACAGATTAAAACCTGCAACAGAACAGAAAACATGCCCGGTGAATCTTACTGTCTGCGGTGCTGTTCTGCTCCGCGTCCGTTTGCGTGATTCTGTTCGACACCTGTTCTTCCGGCTGTCCAGCGCTCATCGTCATCAAAGTGCGTGTCGCCTCCAGCACCCGTCCCTGGACCAAAGGCATGAGCCAGCGTGCCTCTGGGGCCGTCAAACGGATAAAAGTCACCATGCGCTTCAGAATTCAGTCCAGGCCAAACATGAAACAGAAACCACAGAGAAACCCGTTTTTCCAAATTACAGGCCTCTGTTTACCTCTGAATGAGTGTATGCATGGAGTCCAGCAGGGTGTCCATGATGACGCTGCCTCTGTTATCTGTAAAATTACTAGTATGGTTTCCCATGTCGATACTCACTATGTCTATATCGTGCTCTGTTGATTTTCTACCATCTACTGTCACCTTTAATTCGAGGCCAATTATGAACCTACCATAGGTTACAAACTCCACCATGATGTCAGCATTGCGGGTTTGTGTCCTGATAAACGTCAGACCACTGGCTCTGGCCCAAACACCGAAAGCTGACTCTATCAGCGAATCTACAGTGCTGCGTCGCAAATCTCTGGTGTATCTGCCGATTCTGTGAGAAACAAACAAAAAAAAAAACACAGGAAGGGTTGTTGCTTATTTATACCCAAGCCAAATCTGAATAAAGCCACTAATAACACTTTTTCCCCCTTTCAGCCCACAGACAAGAGCTGTACTAAACAAGTAGACCTGAGACTTTCGAATGAGATTAACAATTTCAAAATGTTTCAAAATTGCTAATGATGTGTATAATACTCATCATAATGCCCCATCATACTATTGAATATATAGCTTTTGTTTGTATGAGGTAGAAAGATCTGATGTCATGGGAACATAATACTCTTACATCATCTTTCAAAGCATTTAACAAAACAATAACCCAATTATGACATTACACAATCTCACACTCCATCTACATGATTCACTCACCTCTGTATGCTGGGTGCTTGCAAATCAAAGCGAAACCCATGGCTTCACTTGTTGTCCGACTTATGCAGTTAAAGCTGCAGTAGGTAACTTTTGTAAAAATGTATTTCTTACATATTTGTTAAAACTGTCACTATATCTTGACAGTAAAATATGAGACAGAAAAGCTGTAAAAAAATAAAAAAAATAAAATAAAAAGAACAAGCCTCATCAGGCTCCACCCAGTGGTCCTACATGCCATTTGCAGAAACACACCGCTCCCGGTCCTAGACAACCAATCAGGGCCAGGAATGTCTTCGCAGTGTCAGCCATGGTCATGTACGCACTCCGCACACCACATCCCTGCACAGCACGCACCATTGTTAAAGCTCAATATTGCCAGCATGCTGCAGCTGTGCTACTAGTGGAGAAACAATCTATGTTTTGTGAAAACGTTAGAGGGAGGAAGGGACCTGTGCTTGTTCACATTTTCAGACTAAGTCCACAGTTTTCTCAGAACTCCCCTCTGCAGGTTTAGTGTTTATCTGACTACTTTGGGACCTTCATTGAGCACTGAATTTTCCTTCTCAGATGGAGAGCTGATTCTTTATCTTGACAAACCATTTCAACAAAACGCTGAAATCACTGAAAGGTAACATCGGCTGCCACGACTCAGCCGAACACTATGAATTCCACAAAACTGACCCCAGTAAATGTTTTTCAGAACGTGAGCTAGCCTCAAGTCCCAGACTTGATTTGCCAGATATTCCCCTTCATTTCCTGTAATACGTGTTTTTCAATAACAAACCAAACAGGAAGCTCTACATAACCCAGCTAGTTATCAGCTGACATCCCTAAGTTACACTGGTGTTTCTCCATAAATAGCAGAATGGCAGAAATATATAGCATTATCCTCCATTACTTCAAGTTAATTATTTGGTGTACTTATAAACATAAAAATAAAGTAATTAACAGATTGTTATGCATGTACCATATATCATGTTTACACAAATCCTTGTGTATGAAAACAATGAGAAATTCTGGTTCACTAAGGTGTGAACACAGTGTGCCATGCCTACGCTTGTGGGATTACTCAAACGTGAATGAATAGTTGATAAATAAAATATGGAAAACACAGTGTTGCACTGCACTCTTCCTAATTAAAGGTTTATGTTGGGTGTAATTTACTGGGCCTCTGTGAAACAGCTTGGATCAGAACAGAAAGTGTTACATAAGTTCAAGTAAAACCGGTCACGATGGCAGTCCAACAAGCCCACAAGAAATCTCAGAGTCATGAATCCGCAGCTAAAAAGCTGTGTAGCAGCGATGATTTGTGACAACAGCTTATGCCTCTTTCTGCCAAACGTTTTATTGCCCGTCGGCCTCAAAGTATGTCTGTGGATTTGGTTTGGCTGAGCTATTTGGAGCAACCAGACGGATTTATTTTTTGACATGAATGACTTGACATAAGCAGAATCCCCCTGAGCCGAGCTCGGCACCTGTATGTGATGACGTTCTTATTCCAGCGTGTGCTCTGGATGTGGCTGTACTCCTCCACATCTGGAACGCCGCACCGGGGGCTCTGCATCACCTCCAGGGTCTCGGAGTCTAACTCTCCAGTTGAATTGAGCCCAAAAAACATCTGCATTTCTTTCACCTTGGAGATGAGGGCGGGCTCGCTTCTCTTTACGCGCACCAGCAGATCATGTTGCAGGTCGTAGTACTGATGAAGGTAGTCCTGTAAGCAGATTCAACAGACACCATTTATAAAGCAGTGGAGATACAGAAATAAGTCAGTTGGTTTCAGCTCAGTGAAAGCAAAAACGTATAGCTCAGGATACTCCGGGGTTTAAGAAGTTCCATAAAACTTTCAATGATTCCTCTCCTGGCATCACTTGTAATTTGAAAAACATGATGTTTTGCGAGAAATGGCCTAATTTACAGCCAGTACATATTAGATATCAAGGCGCTTTAACTTAATTACAACCATGTCGGCAGAAAATAAACATTATCACACACGCAAAACAACTGCTAAGCCTATACATACATCCACAGCATAAGAGAAGAGACTAGAAGAAGACTAGATTTTTCATAGTCTGCCATTTTGACCTATCCAACTCTTCACAGGTTGGTAAAATAATGCAGAATGATATGATTAATGTCAGCGGGTTGTGTGGCTGACTTTATACTAGAAAAGGAGTTTCTTTACCTAAGGTAACTTTGACTTTTTTCCTGGCATGTAGTCAGTGCAAGCTAAGCTCTAGCTTGGCTTGTACTATGATCTGCCGTCACACTCTGACAAGCTGTAGTTATTTTCATGCAGTTTTATTGAAATTGTGGTTCAACATGATTCTTTTCTGTTTAGCTCCATTCATTTAGCAATTACTTTCATTTTAGAGAGTTGGCAAAAGATGAGAACAAAAACATGATGAATTTTATTAAACTAAATTCAAACAGAACAAAACATTTCATCAATTCCAAAGACAAATTAAAATAATGCAGTGGTATGCGCCTAACCGGGAGTTAGAGCACCACTCTGAGAATGACTCCACACCCGAGTTGATTATTATAGTTGCAGGTTGAGGGATTTGGTAATTATTGTGGCGCTAATTACCATTAGTAAGACACGGTAATAACAATTAGTTCACAAACAGAGGATGTAAAGCACCATGTGTGCTATTGGTTTATTGAGATACAGTAAAGCCCAAAAACTATTCAGACTTTTTTCAATAAACTATGTCGATTTTTAGTTTGTATTATAACAATATAACCCTTCTTACAATTGCCGACCAGCTTTTTTGTCTGTTTCCCTGGATGATTTGTGTCTTTGTTGATGAGCTCCAAGTATTTGAGGTTGGAAGGCCACTTTTTCCTCCCCCTAATTTGTACCTGTGAGTATGGCTCAGTCACTCCAAAACGGTGACATTACTTCTGTTTAGAGGAAAAATGCGGGTAAAATTGAAAGACTGCCTTAAATCTCCAACTGTCTGGGGGCAGAAATAATTCGGAGCATAGCTGTATCATCTGTGTAGTTACTGTATCTGCAACTTTCACAGCGCTTAACATATTTGGTGGTCAAAAATAAGAGCAGAGACCTTTAAAGGGAATTCCTGTTGTATTTCCTACTAGCTCCAACTTCAAATGCAATGCACCATAGAAGGAATTTTCTTAACCAGATTAAACTGTTTTGTACGGTGGCGTAAACAAAAGTGCCATTAAACATGATCACCTTGTGGTCTATATGTATAAACTTGGCATTTTTAGAACAGAAATAGAGTTTTAAAATAAATATATAAATTTTAACCTAAATATTACTTCTTTACCTCCAGGTTAAGGGTTACTCTTTTCCTCCCACTTCACATTGCATCATTATACACCAGTAACTACTTAATAAAATAACTTATTTTGGGGGTTTGAAAACTTAGTCCAGTCTTCTGAATTAACCTGATATATCTTTGAATCAGAGCTCTGGCTAGAAAGAAAAGCCACATGCATTTTGTTTAGTTTAGTTGGTCTGTTTTTTCTAAATCAGCATGTTTTAGAATAAATTAAACTGAGCAAAAGAGAAGCTGTCAATAATATAAAAATAATATTAATAATCTGCTGAACTATGCACAACTGCTGCAACATAGACTCCAGTACCAGAGCAGTTACTCTCCCCCGTCTCCCAATCACACCAAACCTTTTGTAATAACAAACACATTTTAAACACAAGTTCTATCAAGCACAGGGGACAGTTTTGGCACAAATGTCTGCTCTAAAGCCCGCGCTCCGCTCTCACACACCTCTGAAACGCAATCAAGGCAGTGGGGCACTTACTGTGGCCAGCTTCAAGTCAAACTGTGCTTCTGGTGACGGAGTGCTCCTCTCCTCTGGGATAAATGTAGGTGCTGTGACACCTGGATCAGTCGCCAACAGGACCAGGACACAGCAGGAGAGCAGCATGACAATCATTTCACAGAGCCGGCACCGCACGTACAACGGAGCCCCAGGACGGAGATAGAAGTTCTGGTTAATGAGAACGCCTTTTTAAATACTTATCGTGACTCATGTCGCTTGCAAATCCTAGGAAAGCCTCATTTAGTGCCATGGAATTAGGGTGGGGTTTGCAGAGAGCAAGTGCAAGGGACAGCAAAAGAAAAAAAAAAGTCATTTAAATGTTTGTTTGTTTTGTTTTCATGTGGCACACTGGTGATTATGATTTACATGAACGCAACTTTTTCTGCAAATTCTGTGAGTTCTGTGTCTCGGGTAAATTTAGGAAGTCCTCTGCAGAATCCAAGGCAAGGCAAGGGAAATGTATTTATATAGCACAATTCAGTACAAAGACAATGCAAAGTGCTTTACATGATAAAAATATAGCAAAATAAAACAGAATAAAAGCAAGTAGGAATAAAATGTAGATAGAAAAAAAAAGAACAAAAAAGTGGTGATTCAGTTAACTAGAACAGTTGAAGGCAATCTTACAAACAAATGTGTTTTTATTCCAGGTCAAGGAGTCTAAGAGTATCTTTACTGGTGATGAAATTACAAACAGAAAGAACATATAACAAAATGTTATGGGCAAAAAAAAAATTTCATGTTTCAACAAACGGACAAAAAGAGGGTGTCATTTTTTATTTAGAATCTCCTCAGCAAAGCCTGTGTGGAGGAAACTCAGCTACATATTTTACACCGACGACACGGTGACTTTTGCGACACTTCTCAGTCCCACGCATTCTGCAAGCTCTCCCGACGTGCCACTATAAAAAACCTATTCTTGTACCACTTTATGTGCATGTACCAACCTTTCAATGAGAGAGCTTGCGAAAAGGCAGCTGAAATTGCAGGGGCGGATTTAGGGCCTCCTTTGCAGAACAAGATGTCGCCCAGACTGAAGAAGGGTGGTGCCGCGGCGGATTCGCGCTACAATTACAGTTGATTGGTCATTGTGGAGTTTTTATGGGTCTGAGAGCGTTCCTCTGCAAAAAAAAAAAAAAAAAAAGCTGACATTTCGAAGACTTCCTACATGAAGGTTGCCAGGGGTTGATGGCTGGAGCGCAGTTATGAAGTGGTTTTAAGTAGGGCTGTTGGCTGAGAGGCCGGCATGGAGCTGCCGGGTTAAAACAGGGCCGAGACTTTTCAGAACCTGTGGGTAATTACGCCCTCAGAATACAACGATGCCGTCGAACACGGAGTGGATAGCAGCTCGGGGTAAAGTTTTTCTGTTGCTGAAAAAAATATCTCCATAGATCAGTAAACTAGGGAATTCCATTCATACAGTTTTATATTGGACACTTGATGGTAAACGAATGCTGTAAAATCACACTGCTTAAAGTATTTCAATTTGATCTTGAACTCACCGTGTTGTCCTTCCGCACCAAAGCTGACCTTCCACAAAACTGTTTCTTTTAAATGTTTTCATGCATTATCTTTTTATTTTATTTATTTATTTCTTTTAATGGATGTGTTTTAGCTTGTAGCAATGTACAGCCCTTTGTTTCAGCTGTTGGTTGTTTTTAAGCACTTTATAAATAAAGATTGCATGGTATGTCAGCAGCGGATTTATCATTTCAACGATTTATTCTGTAAAAAAAAAAAAAAAGTTTAAACAGTTCAACAACAGAGATGTGATCTACAGTGCGTATGTGTGTGTGTGCTTGAGTGTGTGGAAGCATGTGTGTGAGCGTGCGTGCGTATTTCATCCCCCATTCTTTCTTGTGAAACTGTTTTGTTAAAAAAAATAAAAATCAAAAGAGAAAAAAAACATCAAAGAAAAACTCCATTGATTGACACATCACAGATTAACATACTTCAGACTGGGTGGAGAAACCTCTGTTGGCAAGTATAGCGGTAAGACTGGTAGCTGGTCACACATCTCAGTGGATTTTGGCCTGCTCCATTTTACCGGGACTCTTAATCTGTTATATTTTCTTGGGGCTAATTCATCTCCCCTCACAGATTTTCCATTTGATCGAAATATGGAGTCTAGCACTCATGCTAGGACCCATTTTTGGTGTTCTAGCTAAAGTTCTTGTGTTAAAGTTCCTGGTGGTAAAATCGCCCTGAGCCTAACTCAATGTCTGCACCTCAGTGTTTGACGGAGGTGGATACATGGTGATGTTTAGATTATACTCAGTGCTTGGTTTTGGATTCATCTGACCACAGCTCAGCATTTAAGCAAAGCACAGCCCTGTAAATCTACAGCAGGGCGCTTTATGATTACGATCCATTTTTGCATGTGTTGTCTGATGCTTGTCCCCACCTGCCTGCAGATCTTAACTGGGATCCAGCGATCTGGTTTTGGATTGATCCCCCAACTTTCATATAATCATCCTGACATGAGCAAAACGTTGTACAGCCCTGGCTCCAGATCAGGGATGACTGATGGTCATTTAATTAAGTCTGTAGGAGGTCAGCAGAGTCTGTGATGATCTGAGCGCCAGCTTTGCCCTGTGGAAACTGACAACTTGTGAAAATTGAACAGAAACAGAAAACCACCCATAAACTTTGTTTGCATAAAAAAAGTCTTGAACAAACTTCTGATACAGTGAAAAGAAATGTGTCACATAACAGAGGACTATGATAAACAGGATATTGGCAAAATCTAGCAATTTAATTCATAGATCAGAGTAAGTAATCATAGCACACATCCTCATCTTCCCACCACCGTTATCAGCAATCAGCTAAAAACTATAACTCTGTATTTTCTCTTTGAAACCAATCTCTGGCTTCCCCCAGTGGCCATATAAGGTACTGCAATGCGAAGATTTGTATTACAGCACCACAAAAAGTTGACTAAAATAAAAAAAATCACACAGATTATGTTTGTCAGAAAGCCTTCAAAATGGTCAAAACCTTTATGACTATATTTTTAATGTATAGCTACTCAAATCCCTTTTCAGTATGTAAAAGGATTTGACAATCAAGCTCAGTTGGCTTCCATATTAATGCTGAACACGTGGGCCGAATCACATATGATCTTCACAGTACAAGTTCATAATTAGCATTAGGGTTTGTGTTGATTATATGTACTTAGGATTACCAGCGCATTAAAACTATGGAAAAACTTATTTTTCACATAATGTTCTTCATTTGGTGACGGAGCAGTGATAGGAAGGTGTGTGTGTGTGTCATCTATGGAGCCAGTTCATGCATGAAAAATCCAAAAGGAGTGCTTGAAATCTGAAAATGGCATACTGAATAAATTATGGCTTTTACTGATAAATGCAATTCTGTGTTGTTCTTCTGTTATTAGACTTGTTGGTCTGGGAACGCCACAGAACTCTACAGCACCTAAGTCCAACAGTAACATCCCTGAAAGGGCCGCATACATAGGTGCCTCTGAAAGATGTTCTGCATAATCTGTCATATATAAAGCTGCCGTTGGCATAAAACCAAAATGCAGCACAAAGAGCTTATTCAAAACTGATAAATCATTGACTGTGGCAACAAAAAAAACTTTAGCGCTCAATAATACATTAATTTGGAAATGATAAGACATTTAATCGTGGTCTGATCACCCTCTCCTGACAGAGCGTTCTATGGAGTATTCGCACTACAGTATCTACAGGCTCCTTGAGAAAAGGACACGCCTTTCCTGACAATTTCCTTGTGCAGATCTCAGCTAAAACATTAGTTCAATAAACCCTGCCAATAAGTAGAGTTAGTTCACACAGTATGTTGCAGTGGTAACTTGACTCAGGGTAATAGCTTCCTGGATTTCCACAACTTACTCTGGGTTTCCACTAACCCTGCTCTCTGAAGCAGGGCCCACGTCTTACAGCTGTGTTTTCTGACGTCTCCTCAGAGTTGACCAGATGTTTTTACCCTTCAGAAGATTATCCTACCACTGCACTGATGGAGTCACATTCAGTACAAATTTACAGCCTTTCTCAACATCAGCACGCTAAACAGATTACATCGCAGTCTCGTGGTGGTCGTCCATCCCACCACATAGTTTGGTTTGACCAGAACGAGCTGATTTGTCCTGTGAAAAGGAAAAGTAGGTGTTAAAACCATTAGCGACCATGTGAAGTCATGCTGCCACACCATTTCATGTCCATGTTGGGTCACAGAAAGAATTATTTAAAGCACATGCTTGTTTATTTTAATCTTTTATCCATTTTCCATTTGCAAACCGTTGCCATATTTAGAATGCGGCGTAGGGGAAGGCCCAAAACCTGTGTCAGTAAGATGCAGTTCAGTTGCAACATTAAAGTCCAGCAGTGACTCATTTAACTTTTAGGGATCCAGCTGTTTAGCACATCTGATGCCAATTCAGGAAAGACGCTGACTTGATTTAGTCATAGCTCCTTGAAAGAAAACACATGTATCCCCTGTCTCCGGCCTGTTTCCACTTATGTACTTATCAAAGTGCACATGTGTTTATTCTGTAAACTTCAAAGTTATAATTATGATACGCTGATTATATTAACTTGAATACAATTTACTCCGCCCTCAAGGAATAAATGGACAATATTTTTTGTAACTTGTGGTTCTTTTATAATAAGTCTTAGAACAGATTCACAGTTTGTGTTATTTTTACACATTGTCTTGCAAGTCACATACAGTGCGTTGAAATGTCATTCAATTCCTTGATTTTTTTATTTTGTTATAATACGACACTAGATTTATTTATTTATTATTATTATTATTGGCTTTTAGGTGGCAGAAAAACAAAAATAAATATCTAATATAAGTGAAAGGATAAAAATAGATTTTCTCTGAGTTCAATGGACCTCAGAGCAATGGCTGAAGGAGTGCATTAATGTGTTGTGGGAAAACCGACATCTAGTGGCAGGATGATGTTACTACACAGTTTTTAAAAAATATTTGCTACACGAGGCACAGTTTTAGCCACTTAATACAATTTAAAAGGATATATGTCTTTACTTTATGACATGATGTGCATTTTTTGGCTCTTGAGGGCAGAATAAATTGCCTTAACGGGCCAGATTCGGCCCACGGGCCTTGAGTTTGACATGTGTGGTCTAGCGTCTTAGAATCTAGTCGGTGCATACAACGTGCATGCGTGCTTGTATTTCAGCTCTTTTACTTCTCATGGTTGATCCCCCAGGTGTGGGGTTTCTCACACCTGAATGAGGTGTGGCAAACCCCAAATGGGACTTCTCGTGGCTTTTATTTGAACAATGCCTTTCTTCTTCCCACTCTTTCTTGGTCTTCATGATGCTGTTTGTTCAGTAATGTTCTCTAACAAACCACTGAGGCTTTCATTGCCGTTGCATTTATATTTACTTGCAGATGGATTCTTTTTACTTGCTAGGAGAGTCACTTTTCTACCCCTGTAACTCTCGAATGTTCCTGTTGTGGGACAATAAAGGTATTTTTTATCTTATCTTATCTTATCTTATCTTATCTTATCTTACCAAGTTATGCTCTCACTAAAATACAGGTTTGTTTTAATTTGAGAACTTGTGGAAAATTTCTAGGGCTGTGAATAAAGTTGCTGAATGTGTGTGTGTGTGTGTGTGTGTGTGTGTGTGTGTGTGTGTGTGTGTGTGTGTGTGTGTGTGTGTGTGTGTGTGTGTGTGTGTGTTTGTTCTGGACACTTTTAGATAACAGGAAAAATTCCCCCCCGAGTCTAACTTCCCCTGGCATGAATCAGACACACTCTGTCAACCACCACCTAAACACTGATGTTGCTCCAAAAATATTTGTCTGCACAGGACGTTGCAACATGTGGTCACATTGTCATGAATGCATTACTATTAGAAGGTACGTTTGCGAGACCTTTTGAATTTCTGGAGTTGGTTTTCCATCTCTACAAGTTTAAATGTGATTTATCTTTAAAGATGCACATTTTATCTTACCAAAAGGCATTGTTCTCTGACAGGTTTTTGATGCGGTTATTAATTACTCTAGTTTTTAAGCACTCTGACAACCTTCTCTCAATGAAAATAAAAGAAGAAATGTTGGATCGACATAAAGATACATGTATTTATTCCTATTTTTATCTTTATCTTCTCCAAAGTTTATATTCTTATGCATAAAGTCTGTACACTGTGACTGTGTGCAATCAAAGTCAAATTATTCTTTTGTGAAGAGAATCTTGGCCATTGAAGCTAATTCTACAATCTTAGTATTACTCTTTTTGTGCAGAGGACAGACTGAATGATGGCCTTTTAAAAGAAGACACCATGCTTGTTGTCTTACTTATCCAAAGTAAGACAACAAGAAAATGAGTAAATATCTTACTTTTTTTTTAAGTTCTCCCTGCAAAGTTTTCCTGTCTAACATCCCCTCAAGTACTGGTGTCCTTTCAATGTATACTTCTGCAAGGCACTGTAAACACTAAAAACATCCTTTAAAACACAATATCTGTCTCATAGTGCCATAATTTTATTTATTTTTTTAAGTATTTTTCTTACATTTTTTAACAATAATTTTTTTTTAAATAAAATTACAGTTTACACACATTAACTTACTGAGTATATTAGGGTATTCCAGTACACAAATTGTTAAGTGTTGACATGGTGTACCTGCTGTATATCCATGTTTGACAAGCATTTTAAATCATTAGAGTCGATTTCAGAATTTACCAAACTGGTGAATAAGAGGACACAATGATTCCGATGTGAGCTTTAGTGTTGTGTTTGCAGCCTGAAACAGCTATGATGTTATGGCAGTCCTTTAGGAGTTCACTCGGTGGGTGGATGTTGGACAGTATCTCCTCTGTGCTGCAAAGCCAAGGAGGGCATCTGCCAAAAAATGATCCATAAACGGGTTGCTAAAATCTAAGTGGGGACAAATATTTATTTAGGCAAGCTGAGTTTATTTACATACTGGAAGCATCCATCCTTCTCAAGGTGCTTCACACAACAACGTTTTCAGTCCTGATTTAAAGGAGCCAACAGTTTCCACACACTTTGAATTCCTGGTAGTTTGTTCCAGAGCAGAAACTAAATGTTACCTTATCTTGGATGTGATCCAATCCCTGACTGTTTGTATTTTGTACCCTTTGGGTACCACAAAAAAGTACATATTCCCTGTATTTATCACCGCAAACAGACTTGAACAACTTGTGTGATCGCTCTGTTGCTGTCTGTTAATAATACTAATTTAACTCTGGGCTCCTTAAAACAAGATTTATCACTGAGCTGTTATAAAATTGTAAAACTTCACAAAATACACTCCTGTATTATATGGGAATGTTTTCATGTTCAGGTAAAAAAAAAAAAAAAGGAAAAGAGCCTAGCTCTAATTCATACCCGGAGTAAGTGAGTAAGTGAGTTCTTTGTGCAATTCTGGTAATTCTACGTGAAAACACATGAATCCCCTACTTCAGGAATGATGTTTTTAACTATTTCCAAATAAATCTAATTTGCATAGTCATCATGTGAAAAACAGATTCAACAGGATGCCAAACACTGACGGAGACCAATTAAAGAGAAATATGGGTCTGGAAGATTTCATAGATTTTAATCTAAAAAAAAAAAAACTTCATCATAAGACCCACAGCAGTGTGGAGTTAATCCCCTTTTTTTCAATATAAACAGGAAATTATCACAACTACCGATGAGGCATTTTTACTAAAGAAAACATCTGCTCCCAATTGACCTAAATCGAGGCAATCTGAGAAGTGGGTCATGTTTAACCAAAGCATGTCTGTGTTAGGTTGAACAGTTTACTTAATCCATCGTCACAGTGCATTTCCAGATGCATGCGCATTTTTGTACGACCAAACAAAACGGAAGTGGCAAGGTACTTTTACATGAATCACATGAGGAGGAAAAGCTGACCGAAACACTTTAAATACCCCTCGGAGCTCCGTGGGGCCAGTGGCTTGTTTGGGAAACTCAGAGTCAACCACGATGTTCGCTTGGCTGCTGCTGGCCGTGCTGGCCCCTTACTCCTCTGCTCTGCCGCTGACCGGGAAGACGGACGACCATCTTCTAGCCGAGGTAAGATCCTCATCGAGCTTTTCCCTCTGCGAGCTTGCATCAGTGCCTTCTCGTAACTTGTCGCAACACTTCGTGTGTCTTTCTGACAGAAATACCTTCGTCGCTTCTACGGTCTGCCAACTGGTCTCCGAGGAAGACAGGCGTCCTCCAGTGATTTTCAGAACAAGATCCAGCAAATGCAAAGATTCTTCAAGCTTCAGGTAAGAAACAGTCAGTTTTGGCAATTCTTTTCGTTTCCCGTCGGTTTTATTCCCCAAGAGTTAATTGCCCAAGCAATACTGTGCATGAAAATCTAAAATACAGCAGAAGTTCTAATCCTTTCAATGTCTTTAGAACAAGTGAAGTTTTGATGCAGATTAATGATCCTGGATGTCCTTTTGCACTTTGAGACAAAGTCCCACTTTTTGTTGTTGTTTTTTTTTTGCTTGCGAAGATAACGGGGAACCTTGATGACAACACTCTAGAGGTGATGAAGCAGCCCAGATGTGGAGTACCAGATGTTGGGGAGTACAACCACTTCCCTAGACACCTCAAATGGGAAAACAACAATCTCACATTCAGGTAACCATTAAATCGACTCTTGAGAAGAGAGTTTAAATCAAGAGACCTCGCTGCGTTTCTGTTAACTGCAACGTTTTGAGTAAAGGTTTAGTTAAATCTACCCCCCAAAAATGTTTCAGGATACTGAATTACACCCCAGACCTGAAGAAGACTGACGTAGACCGAGCCATCCGCAGTGCGCTGAACGCTTGGGCAGATGTCACCCCTCTGACCTTCAAGAAGCTGCACGAAGGCATCGCAGACATTATGATCAGCTTTGGATCCAGAGGTGATCAAGCATTGTGCCTGTTCCTTTTTGTCTTTTTCCTCACAACACGGCGTTTATAAAGCAGACATTTTGTCAACAAATAATGCTTTGCTTCTTATTCTGAAGAGCACGGCGACTACAATCCATTCGACGGACCTGACGGACTGCTGGCTCACGCCTACCCTCCGGGCCAGGGCATCGGAGGAGACACTCACTTTGATGAAGATGAGCACTGGACCAAAGACGCATCAGGTGGCAGCTGTTTGGATATTTCACCAGTCGCCAGACCGAATCCGACAACAAAACAATTGTGGTTTTAATGCTACGTCTTTTCCCTGCAGCTTACAACCTGTTTATGGTAGCGGCCCATGAGCTGGGTCACGCCCTCGGCATGGCCCATTCATCAGACGCGGGTGCCCTGATGTACCCGATCTACTCCTTCAGCACTGGCTACCCACTGGCTGAAGATGACATTGAAGGCATCCAAGCTCTCTATGGTGGGGGAAACACAAACTTTTGTTGGGGATGGCGATGCACAATTAGCAACGCTGTCTGTTAATGCTAAGCGTCAATTGCAGGTCCCAACCCCAACCCGAAAAAAAGGAAGCCAAGACCCGACGCACCTAACAAGTGTGACCCCAAGTTGAGTTTTGATGCTGTAACGGAGCTACGAGGGGAAACCATCATCTTTAAAGACAGGTAAAGTAATGGCTGGCATCCTCTCTACAGCTCATTTAGAAACCAAACACGTAGGATGAGCTGGCTCTTTCACAAAACACCTGACGGCAGGGCTTCAGCATCTCTTTGTGTTTATTGGAAGAACATTGGAGGCCCCTCATACACCTCTGAGACACAAAGCAAGGTACTGTAGTCACAGGGAAGCCAGCTTTGCAGCCAGGAAGTACAAGATAGCAAATACAGATTGTCTGTATAATTAGCTGGTTGGCAGAAAAAGCAAGACTGCGACCGGGCTGGGGCCGATCAGCACGTCTCACACGCATCATTTCTTGACATTGAGGCAAACTGGGTGAGATTATCTGAAATACTCCAGATCATTGGGCCTCTGGTAGTAGTTTCTTCTTTAGGCGTGAGACTGGAAAATAAAAAGAAAGTGAGAAGCTTTAACTCTTTGGACACAGTTTTAAAAAAAAATCACATATAAGGTTTTATTGCAACACTTGCAGAGTTTTAGTTCAGGCCTCCTTTGGTTCCACTATGCCCCCCACAGAGTTTTTAAGGCTCATAAGTGTGGGGAGAAATCGCCAACTTCTTTTGATCAACGGTCAGAGGCAGCTTACAGACGGCCTCGTCTTTGCCGATTTCTCACTGAGCCATTATAAAAAAGGCCAATGTGCCTGGACAAAAGTCCCGTTGTTACCTTAACCAGCTTGACTAATCCCCCACCTGTAACATTTTAGCGAATAATTGATCAATTTATCTTCATTACTGCTCCTTTTTTTTGCAGGTTCTACTGGCGTCTCCATCCCCAGATGACAGAGCCCGAGCTGACGCTGATTAAGTTCACATGGCCCTCCCTCCCAAACAAAGTGGACGCAGCTTATGAGTATCCAGAGAAGGACTTAGTCTACATCTTTAGTGGTGGGTTAAATCTAAAGTTATGGTCACCTAACAAACACCACGTCCACCACATGCAACGGCAGAACTCTGTTGTGTGTTTAAACAGGAATCCGTGTGTGGGCCTTGAATGGATATACACTTGTGGATGGCTATCCAAAGTACATACACAAGCTTGGTCTTCCCAAAACTATCAGAGAGGTAGACGCGGCCGTGCACATTAAAGACACGGGGAAGACTCTGCTTTTCACCGATGAAGAATACTGGAGGTGAGGAGGCGTTCGTGTTACACAGAAAGATACGTCAAAAAGGTCTTTAGATGGGCAAACATCAACTTGTGCTCTCTGTGGCTCTTTTTTTCATTCCCTGTATTTCGGTGCATCTGTTTCTTGTAACCCACAGTTATGATGAAGCAACAGGCACCATGGATGCTGGTTTTCCCCGATCTATTGAGGATGACTTTCCAGGAATGCATGATGAGTTTGATGCAGTCACTTTTCAGAATGGTAAAAAAAAATGTTTTTATTATTGTAAAATAGCCCTTTACCTTATAGATTAATCTCTTCCTTCATGTTTTGTGCATATATATATATATTATATATTTTATTATATAAGCAAATTGTCAGATGTGATCAGGTTCATTCTTATGCGACAAGGTCAGCTAATGGTGGTCAGATGATGTTACCATGTCCAAAATCAAATGCCTTAAAGAGAACAGTTATTTATCGTGCCATCAGCTTTTGGAATAATTGCCCACTGAATATATGTGTACTGAATAATAAATTATCTTTTAATTATTACTTGAGAATGCACTATTTAAATTTGTGAGTGGTGAATTAAGATATTTACTGTATGGAAATGAGAAATATGTAATAGATATGAATGTAATAACTTATTTTGGAGGATTTTTTTTGATGATATTTACAATAATGTCTACAATGTTTGATTAAGTGATTTTTGTTTTGTCTTGTGGACCCCAGGAAGACTAGCTCGTCCCACTTTTGGCGACAGCTAATGGGGATCTTTTTAACAATAAACAACATATATATATATATATATATATATAGATAGAGATAGAGACTTATAGATAGAGATATATAGATATGCTTTTTTTTTTTTTACCTGTTGCAGAGTACTACATCCCACTTCTTTAAAACAGCCAGGGTGATTATTTCTACTTTCCCCGCTGTGTCGTTCACTAACATCGTCCTTCTTCGTTGTCCCGCAGGCCGCTTGTACTTCTTCCATGAAGATTTGCAGTATGAGTACAGTTACAACTACAGGAAGGTCATCCGCATCATGAGGACCAACTCCTTTCTCTACTGCTGATGAGGCGGAGGGCAGCCGTCGTTGGGTCAGCAGTTATGTGCCGATGTAGCTGGCTATACGTGAACAGATGATAAACTGTTTAGACCAATAAGGAGGAGACAACACGTGGTCCGGCGCGGACACAGGAAGACGAACGTACGTTAGGCGTGAAGTAAAGAAAAGTAAACGGCTGTCAGTGCTGGACACAGGACCCTGTATGATTCTTTGGAACTTATAATTGACCTATTTATTTTCAACGTGTTGCTTATTTATAATTATTCATTATAATGTCTGTGGGGAAATCATAATTCTCATTTGACTGGATTCCAAAGCTTACATGGATTCACACCAGTTCCAAATAAAATCAGATTTTTCATCCTCATTACTGTGGCTGACTCTGACTTTTCCAATATCTCCTTTATAACAAATGTGGGCGTTTTTGTGTGTAACGCACCCGATGCGCTGCCTCTGTGTTCACACTCTTGCCATGCTTAATAAAACACACTAGAATAATAATAAAAAAAGAAACTTGGGAAAGAGTTTAGGGCCAGTTCTCTTTTAATTGGAACATTAATAATATTACTGGAGGCATTGAGGAACGTATTAGGAACCAATGCTCTGCAGGGTGCTACAGAAGGTGCCTAAACCTTTTCACATTGTGCCACATTACAGCCACAAACTTTTAATGTGTTTTACATTGGTTTTTGTGTGATAGACCAAACCAAAGTAGCACATATCTGTGAAGTGGGATGCAAATTATGCATGACTTTCTTTCTTTTGTTCAAAGAACCTCTGAAGAGCCTGGCATGCACATGTATTATGCCATTTCTGCTTTGTAGAACCATCTTATTCTGCCATTACAGTTCTTACAAGTTGTTTGGGTTATCTTTCTACCACCTTTGCACATGTTAGGACTGTTAGAATGCGCTCACTCTTCTTTAAGAAATAATTCAACATCCGTCAGATTAGATGGAGCAACTACGAACAGCAATTTTCAAACTTTGTCACAGATAATCAATTGGATTTTGGTCTGGACTTTGACTGGGCCATTCCATTCCAGAACTGTGGTTTGATCCAAACAGATCTAGCTGTATGTTTAGAATCGCTGTCTGCTGGAAGATATTAAGTATTTTTTACAGCATCTGACAGGTTTTCTTCAGCTATTTAGCACCATACCATGTTTTCGTCGACTCTGATCAGGTTCCATATCCCTGGAAGGAAAGGCCTCTCGTCAGCATGAGGCCTCCAGCTCCAAGCTTCACATTGGGGATAGCATCCCCAGGGCAATGTGTATAGGCAGATCCTAGCATACATAGATTTTAATATATAGAGTAAAAGGTTTACTCTTTGGTTCGTCTAACCAGAGTGGTTGACTTTCTTCCACTTGTTGGCTAAGTACCTGATCCGCCTGGTGGCGCACTTGAAAAGGGACTTAATGTGGATTCTCTAGTCATTCTTCCACATAGGCCGGGTTTATGGAGAGCAAGAGTTACAGTGGACCATATTCTCCCACCTGAGCTGTGGATCTTTGCATTTTAGGTGCCTTTGCCTGCCGGTCGGTTTAGGTGCGCAGACATGTCGAGGCAGATTTGCAGTTAAGTCATACTCTTTCTTTTCCTGAACTAAACAGTGCTCCATGAGATGTTCAAAGCTTGGGGTATTGTTTTAAAACCTAACGCTGCTTCAAACCTTTCCACAACTTCATGCCTAAATCATCTGCTGCGTTCCTGTGGTCTTCGTGATGGTTTTTGTTCACTGCTGCTCTCTAACAAACCACCGAGGCCCTCACAGAACAGCTAGTTTGATACCGAGAGTCAGGTGCACACAAATGAGCTTTGCTTACTAATTAGGGGACTTTGAAGGCAATTGGTTGCACTAGGTTGGGTTTAAGGGTATTAGAATGGGGGTCTTCATACAAAATTACACTTTTCCCGTGTGGCATTGCACTGAAAAAAAAGGGAACCCAAAGTATATAAAACTTTCTTGAAATTTGTGTATTTTTCCTTGATTTGAGCAGGTAAATAAGACTATTTGCCAATGGAATAGGATTTTTGCACTGAAAATAAGAACAATTCATCTCCATCATCTTATTTCAAGTGCAGGATATCTAATTATCTTATTTTAGGGGTAAAAATACTCATTCCATTGGCAAATGGTCTTATTTAGGTGTTCAAATCAAGGAAAAATATACTGATTTCAAGAAAATTGTACTTACTTTGAGTTCCCTTTTTGCACTGTGTAGAAAGATAGTAGGCTAAAGACCATTTATGATTATGTCCACAGCTGAGCATGTGTGAATCTGTCACGCAAAAGAAAATCTCAAATTAATAAATTCAAGTTTGGGGTTGCAACCTGGCAAACTGTGAGAACCTTCAAGGGGTATGAAGGTTTTTGCAAAGGAACTATAAACAATACCAGCATCTTTACAACAAGGAAGACTATTTTTAACTTTATGAGGTTTTACCATCCAACAGAATCCCTGCAAAAATATAAGGCTTGGTAAATGTTACATATTCTTTCAGACATTTAGTTTGACATCTGATATAGTTGAAAAGCTGAAGAGAGCTCGGTACAAACAAATTAGAAAAGCACTTTGCAGCAGTGGTCTAAACTGTAGATTTTCGATCAATTTTTTTGCATGATGCTGCCGCTAGATGGCGCTCCAATCAACACTTTGGGAGTAGCCTCCTTCCTCTGGAAACAAAGTGCTGACGCCGTCAGAATCCCTAAAGGAAATTTTAGGTGAGCTTAATTGACAGTAATATATAATCATAAAGTGCTGCATCATGCCAAGGATTTCTCACTCTGCCCTCTAAACTGCAAAGCATCTCCAGCCAAACAAAAATTCAATTTAAGCACTTTTCAGTAGAAAAATGCTGAGAAATGTATTTTTTTTCCTTTTTTTTTTTTGCAGTCATTATTTTTGGAAATTCAGTATGTATTACCTTACCTAAGCACTAACTACCTCAATAAATAGCCTCTATGTGGCGTGATCGAGAACACTAAACATAACACGGAGAAGGAAATACGTGAGATGAATGATGGATTGTTGAATTGGTGTCCACTTAGAAAAAGTTGCCCAAAAAGATCTTGTTAAAGTCTAGGAAACCGTGTTTCCTGGACCAAGAAGCCTAATCCACAGGCTCAATCATGTGGATGTAATTAGAGTGCGGTGAAGCAATCACATTATTTCTCCCTTTTTTTCTTTTTTTTTTTCAAGGCTTTGGAGGTTCACGCTGTGTCAGCAATTCACCAGTACTGTTTGTTCATCACTGTGCTGACAGAAACATACACAATGTATCTGAAATGTCGACCTTGGTAGATATGGTGCACTTTTAGTGCTGCACTTTGAGATCTGTGTTTTAAACCACAACGAATAGCCTGCACAACACCTGAGAAATGTTTCCGGCTTGATAAAGATCAACTCCAGATAAATAGGCCGACAGTTCACTTGGCCTATATTAACTGAAATCATAAAATATCTGTTCTTGTTTTTCCAGGTTTATTGGCCTGCTCTAACCACACATGCTCTAACATGTGTGGTTTGTACGAACCGATTAGGTGCTGGCTTGACAATCAAAGAGTTGCCTGGCAGGAAAACCTAAAAAAAATAAATAAACGACATCACTTTCAGCCTTTCGGCTTGATTAGAGTTAAGGTAAACTCACTATCGGTGTCTCTTTAGAGCCCCTGTTGGACTCCTCTCCCTGCTCTGTGCACCAGTCAGAGGACATTACTGTAAGCTGCTCAAGCAGAAAGAAAGGGCAAAAATGAGAAGATTGTAAACTCTGACTTTTAAAGTCTTGCTGTTTTGGAGGCTCTTGTACCACCAGCTCCATGAGTGAAAGTTTTAAATCTTGCTCAAAGTGGAGCCAAGATGACTATGGTTGCAATGATTTGGTTTTTAACCCTCAGATGAGCATCCAAACCCCCCCCCCCCCCCAAAAAAAAGCATTATGTTCCACACACATCTTTAATTTCAGTATCTTTTGTTATCATTTCTTTCACGGTGTTCTACTTTCATTTTATTGGTTGATCTACCCCAGCCGAGTTTTTTTTTTTTTTTATGTTCGGTAAAAAAACAACATTGGGGGGAAAAAAACAAATTGTACCAAGATTGTTCAGAGAAAAATGGAAGTGGGAGAGAATAAAGCGAGAGTCCTTGCGGAGCAGCAAGTCCTGATGGAAACCAGATGGAGGAGAACAACAGGGAGGGCAGCGAGCTCAGGATATAAGCCGTTTCCTCTGGGAACCTCCATTCCCAGACCACCACCAGGAAAAAGGTTACGCAAGACCCCTGCTCTACCTTCACTGAGCTGATTGTTCTCACTGTAAGCACACTGTGCGGCGTGGAGAGACGTGCTTTTCTTTTTGGGAGCTGACAAGTACGTACGCTCCTCACGGCAGCAAAATTGGGAGCACGGGCTGTTTTAACTGTGTTAATGACTGGTGCCTGTGCGGGTACGTTTTGAAGTTTGCAAAGAAAGGAGCAAAAGTGGGTGTTTGCGGTTTGATCTGCTTATTTCCTTCCTTAAAGCTCAGAGTTTATTTACTGGCAGGGTTTTTGTTTTTTTTTCTTCTTCTCACCACTCATGTTTCTGTGCTTGCTTCTTGAACGAGGCAATGCCTCACTGACTGAAACAGTGCAACCTCTGTGCACACGACCTCTTGAAACGGCAAAAGCTGATTCTGCAGGCATTGATTGGTGTACAGTCGTGTACGAAATCCCCGATAAATGTCAGCACAGATACATTTCAGGAGCCTGTGAGAGTGTTGTCTTATCAAAGGCTAAGATAACGTTATCAGCTAGTTCTTTTACGTTAATTACATCAAACTATGCATCACCAGTTAAGTATCAATGCTAAAATAGTAGTTCATAGATATAAGTTAAAGACAAAATAAAATAATAAACAATAATATTTGGATAAGACAGTCATAACAATAATAGCGTTATCGTGGAAACCAGCAGTAATGGAAAGTGATGATGATAGTCGCAGCTAGCTAGACTGCTGCTTCCAGGTCCTTTGGATGCAGGACTTCTAATGGCAGATTTTCTTTAAGCTAATTCAGGTAGAAATCTCTGCTAACTCGTCTGCACATGACCTCAGGACTTTACTGGGCAGCCCATCCGACCCAGCAGCCTTCCTCGGGTTCTCCAGCCTAGATTCAGGCCTCGGCCGCAGTGGATGGCACAGTGCGGGCAGACAATCAGAGAACCCCGATATTCAGCCGGACACGGCGTCGCATTTTAAAAGGTTTATTTGAAATGATGAATCAAGCCATGGTGCAGACAGGCAAAACCTCTGCAGGGTTCAGAAGCTTGAAGCAGGTCTGCAAGGCAGGCTGGATGGCTTACAGGCAGGCAAAATGTGAAGGCCGCGGTAAGGTTAGTGGTTATGAAACAGTCCAGACTGATGTGCAGAAAAAGCGAAAGCCAAAGAGGAGTTTGACAAGAGCAAGGCGAAACGAGGAAATCCAGAAACCTCAAGCTTAAAAGAGGCACGGCAGGCAAGGACCATTCAGCTTCTACTCAGGCAAGGCTTTCAATAAACTGCCAACAGGAGACTGTGGAGGTCCGGTAAATAAAGGCTGAGGAACAGGTTAACCGAGTGAGCCGGTCCCCCCATTCACACAGACTCCGTCATCCGTTTTTCTCTCCGTGGCAAATAGCAGCCATTCTAGTCAATGAATAATTCCCACCGGCTCAGTGGCGCTGCCGCACGATGGACAGCCCTCCTCCGTCAGCCTTTCAGAAATACGCACCAAGTCTATTTGTGACAGATGATGAGGCAAAAGGCGTAAATTTCTAAAAAAAAAAAAAAAAAAAAAAAAAACAGACACTAAATCAGAATCAAGTTTAATCGTCAAGTAGGTTTGCACTTACAAGGAATTTGAGTGCAAACCTACTGGAAGAGCAAAGTGGATCCGGAACATTTAAAAAAACAAAAAAGGGAGGTTGTCTGGATGCATGAACGGATCCTGCATGTTTCCAGCGTGGATTGCTGCAAAGCACATTTAGTAGTCAGCGTTACGCCTGCAGACAGCCGGGCCAGAGCGGGACAGATGGAGGGTACGCAGCAGTCTGGAGGAGGTAAAGATGGCTTACAAAGAAGCTGTTTAGCTCCTCTGCCAGTGAGCAGAACGTTTGCCTCTGATGTTAGTGATGTTGTTGACTCCCTTCCCAATCTGGCGAGGGTTTTTTGTCGGAGAGGTGGTCTTCTAATTTCTTTATGTGTGGATGTTTGGCTGCTTTGATACCCTTTTTTAGGTTAGCTACAGCGATACCGTACGGGGCTCTATCACCTGATCTGTTCACCCAGAGTTTCTGATTTGGGAAAATCCTGACAGGTTTTTGGACAGAGACATTCTCAGCAGAGGAGCGGATGGAGGAGAGAACGGTTTGAAGGGTAGCTGCGAGTAAGACTGCAGTGCAGCAACAGTGTTGCAATTACCTGTTTTCCTGTTCTCGTTGAGCCTTAAGATTAAGCCATTGTAATAGACAGCCTCTCTAAATACACATGAAAAAAGCTTGCTTTAAAAATAAATAAAATATATTTCTTCGTTTTTATGATGAAGAGGAGGAAAAGATCAGCTGGATAAACAAGTCTTTTTGCTGAGCCAAAATAAAATGCAGTCTGAAGAGGCCGCCTTTCCAGACTCCTACAGAAATGTGTGTTGGAAGTGTTAGGGTTAGAAAAAAAAAAACAGCATTCTGCAGCTTATGAGCCAATTTGTTATCAACCTTCATTTGCTACATTAAAATGTTTTGGGATTTGCTGGCACGTCAATTAATCGCAGCTTGTTTGGTATCTAGGTGGATTTTTTTTATGTGTGGTCTGTGGGTAAGATAAGCATGGAGAGAGTTTTGGGAACTGAACTCACGGTTGACTCACTAGTCCTGCGTCGGGAATCAAGTCAAATTTATTGGGCTTCAAATCATCATGGAAACCAATAGGAGGGTCTTTTTAGTGTAATGAAAAATAGGGAATCATGACTGAGCACCACGTTTCTCAGCTTTTATTTTATGGCCTGTTTTTCAAACACCCATAGAGACACACTCAAGGAAAGCTATTTTATTGTTAGTGAAATTAAGGAAAACAAAATTTCAGAAGTTTAAGTAGTTTATAATTTGGACCTTTATTTGAAAATTTATTTGCATATGTATTGTAACTTAATGCAGTGGGACATTTCTCCACACCAATCTTCAAGATGGGAAAGGCAAGAAAACACACGATTTAAGTAACCATGATGTGTGTTGATCTTTATAAGCCGGGGGACCGTTGCTAATCCAATGTCACCAGATTTGACATTTGGAGGAATAATCTAAACACTTAAAATAACAGAAACTGTGATGGACACTGCTGGAAGACTACCCACGTTTAGCTTCTCCCCACAGATAATGAGGAGGATCAACAAAATCTAGGTCCGCAGTTAGAGAACTTCAGCAAATAGTGGCGGGTCACCATGTCTACGCAACAACATAGAGCATTTGTGCCTATCTTAACGAGTGGTGCCAATAATCGCAGAGATCTTAATAAATGTGTACAACCAAAACTATTTTCCTTTCTTTGCTTTTTCCAAAGAAGGTATTGTCGCCCCAGGAGTTTCTGGCAGTATCCGTTTTCACTGACACAATGCTGGATGTCCGTAGTTAGCGATAAAAACGTTTCTGCTTTGCAAAGTAAAGAACAGACAAAAAGAAAACATTGCTGATCGTCCTGCCACCACATCAATTCTGCGCCCAGGCTGCTGTAAAAATGACGAGCAGACTAAAAAGAAAGCTCTGCTAAAGCAACTTTCTCTTCAGTGTTCTGAGAAAAGGCGATCTTTGAAGACAACAGCGGCTCGGAGAAAACAACCGAATCCTTGTGGCCCGCGACAATCTGAGCGGACCCCATTGTTTGTCCGACACACAAAACCTCTGTGCCGCCCTGCAGTTGGCCGACACCCGGCCTGAGCTCCTATACCGTCACTGCAGCAGAGCAGATGAGAGGGCATTCAGAGCATTAAACCAAAACTGGCACTTTTTTTTTTTCCTTCCTTCATTCTGTTTGATTTGGCAGCAAAGCTAAAGTGTCCGTGGCAGTGGGGGCTCAGCGTTGAAGGGAAATGTATTAGCTGCTTGAGTGGCTTGTTTCTCCGGAGGATCTTTTCAGGGAGTCACGTTACATTTGTCTGATATTTGCTCAAGCAGGAACGGAATGCCTGATAAAGACACCCTGGTTCTGCTTGTCTGGACAAATTAGGCACAGTTCAAAGCTTCCCCCCCCAACTTTGAATTACTTACATCTCACTACCAGGGTCGCCACAGCGAGGGAACCCATTACCTTTAAAAAGTTCTGTGCTAGCATTTTCTGCGCTGCAGGAAATGAATGCTTAAACGCAGCACGGCATGCATTTTTATCTAACCCGCCAGAGTCAAAATGTTGTCAGAAAACACATTTTATTGTGATTACAGCTGGCTACCAAGTCTGGCACAATCCTCGAATCTTGTAATGGTTTCTCTTTTGGATTTGGTTTAGGACATTCTGCCACATGAATATGATTTAATTTAAGTTACTGCTTTGTAGATCTGGCTCTATGTTTACGGTCATTTTCTTAATGGAAGGTGAACCTCCACTCCAGTCTCAAATCTTTTCAAGCCTCTAACAGATTTTCGTCCAGGATGCTCCTGATCTAACACCCCCCTGTTTGGGTGTGTCTCTTCACCCCTGTGGAAAAATCAGCCTCCACCTCTCCAGTGTAAGCAGTCTGGCAAACAAAGTCTAATTAAACCCCTCCCCCATACCATTTTTAGCGACGTCGGAGGTAAACAGATGCCAGTGCTTATGTCGGAGTCTATAAGGAACATTTTGCTTTCTCTTCCTGGCCTCACAAGTGTGGTGTACATTTTTAGGATGGCCTCAGGTTTTAGCAAAACATCCTCAGACTTCAGATTAAACCGGCATCTAGTGGCAGCAAACTTTCAGCAAGAGCCTCTTTAAAAATACTGTAAGTGTGCTTAATAATTGCTGAATGTATCGTGTTTGAGTGCATTTAGTAATGATATGACGCCCTCTGAAAATGTCAAGTATGTATTCTGAAAAAAAATAAAATCCTGGAATAGTCAATACAATAAAAAGTGACATTTATTTCCCACAGCAGCCGCTTTTGGCTTTGATTACAGCTCTGCAACATCTTACCTTCATGACCATGAACTTTTTTTTGTGCTGTCGATTTGCAGGTTGAAGATAATTTCAGAGCCACTGGCTAATTTTGCCGGGTTTGAACTTTTCAGTCGACAGGGAGGCTTGTCCTGCGTGATGGGGGTGACATTTGCTGATAGCATCCAATGCCTTCAGTGTTTGTAGATTATTATTCTCCACAGCACAGAGGTGTGCTTGGAGTCTTGGGGTGCTTTGTTGTTGGGAAAATGTAGGACCAATTCAATGAGTTCCTGAAATAACAGCATCAAACTTCAGCAAATACCCAAAAAAACAAAAAAAAAAACATCACAAAATTTTCTCTGAGCTTCACAGTCGGTCTCGCTTACTGGATGACTGATGCATTCATCCATTGCAATGAATATAAAATGAATAATTATGTTAAACAATTCTTTAACTTTTACATGTGTATCACTAGCACTCAACCTCTACCGCAGCATTGCCATACTGTCTTCAAAAGGAGTGAGATAATGTCTGTATTTGCAGACATGAGTCTCTTTTCCACAAACTACATAAAAAGCCAGTGCCTTACAGCAGAGGGTTTTTTTTTTTCCTGTTTTTTTTTTTTTAACTTGCATGGATTGTATTTCAAATGCAGGACTAACTGGGTCATCTGAAACAGGTTAGAGCCACATAACTGCGGATGTGATGCAAAATCCAAGCAACACGCTCTGTTTTAGCTCTTAGAGTAGCCAGTTGTTGAGTTCAATTTTATTTATATAGCACCATTTCCTAACACGTGGCATCGTCAAGGCACTTTACGTCAATTCAATCAGATCATACAGACAGATTGGTCAAAAAGGCTTTTTTTATCTAAGGAAACCCAGTAGGTTGCATTGAGTCTTGACAAGCA
The DNA here is from genome assembly GCF_011125445.2 of Fundulus heteroclitus. NCBI lineage: Eukaryota > Metazoa > Chordata > Actinopteri > Cyprinodontiformes > Fundulidae > Fundulus > Fundulus heteroclitus. The sequence goes on along the minus strand of NC_046378.1, from coordinate 8,895,015 downwards.
GCATTACCTCCTCCTGAAAGAGTGTAGAGTCACAGTGGACAGTTGTCTACATTGTCCACGGCTTTGCAGCAATCTCCTCACATTGAGCATGCATGAAGTGACAGTGGAGAGGAAAACTCTCCTATAACAGGAAGAAAAAACCTCTGGAATAACCAGGCTCGGTATCTGGCCAGTCGCACAGCTGTTTTGAAGATATATCCAGCTCATTTAGGACATAATAAAAGATATCATTAAAACATTGCTCCATTGTGGCCGCCATCTTGACTGTTATGGTTACAGAAAAGCTCTGCTACATTACGGGTAAAGAGTGACACATCATAAACTCCTAGCTCCTGTGTTGTGATTGGTCCGGTAAGTTTTGACCGGAGTTTAAGCCTGCCCATACCGACAAGCTGTGTATTGAACACACATGGCGTCAGTCTGGCTGGCCAGGCTGATGCTTTCCAGTACAGTAATGAAGAGGTCTTCATTACTGGGACTGTTTTTATAAGAGTAACTAGTATTGCACTTTAAGAATACTTTTGCACTGTAAACTTGCCCCTTAATTAGCACTTTATTTAGCACAGCACTTTGAGCATGATTTTGCACAACAATAACCATTTGCACACAGGAAGTTTTAAATATTTATTGATTTACTGGATGTTTTAATAATTAGCATGTAGCCTTTTGTTTCAGGCTCTGCACAGCTGCTCCTCATTAGGAAGTGGGGTGTATGTCTGTGGAAAGAAGAATTGTTATTTGGAGCAAAGGTCTACTGTCCAGAAACTTAAGCGAATGGTGGTGTAGAATCTGTGAGAAGTGTGAGAATAAAAAAAAGCGTTAGGATTTGGTGACTTACCTGTTTTTCTATGTCCTCTCCAGTGTGTTTGGACAAATGCTTCCCCAGGCCTCCAGACACCGTTTATAGGTTCCGGGAGAGACCATGGAAAAGCAGGGGGACTTTTGCACATTTGTTTTAGGGTGTTTTTAGGTGTGGGTTTAAAAGATAAAATATAAAAAAAAAAAATATGTGGGAATGTGTATTTGTATTATGTAAATATTGTATTTTTATAGGTAAAATCAGCAGTAAATTCTCTGGTGCAGAATGGTTTAGCCATTCATCAGCTGAGGGTATTTAAGGCAGTGATTGTGTCTTTGAACCAGGTTGGTTGTTGGTTAGAAGATTGAATGCTGCTACCAACAAATGAATGTGTTACTGCTGAAACTCCAGCCTCGAAAGGCCACTAACCGACAAGTACCTTCATATATTGTATGTTATAAACAAATGATGTGCTACACTCAATCAGGAGGAGTGAATGCTGTAACTCAGTGACCTGATGCAATCTGCTGGGGTTTCGTTCGATAGAAATTGTTAAACCCATTTGAATGATAAATTGACTGCATCGCTTGTTAACTAGAAACAATTTAGAGCACGTGTCAAACTCAAGGCCCGCGGGCCAAATCCGGCCCATCAAGGCAATTTATTTGGCCCCAAGGAGCCAAAAAAAAGCATATCATGTCAGAAAGTAGAGGCATATATCCTTTTAAATTGTAGAAAGTAGCTAAAACCATGCCTCCTGTAGTGAAAGTTGACATTTTTAACTGTGTAGTAACAGCATCCTGTCACTAGATGTCAGTTTTTCCACAACACATTAAAACAACTCAAAAATGTCCAAAAAGAGAAAAAGTGATGCAGAATGATGAGTTGTATGAAGTGTAACTCACCCCGTATATCAACTTTTTTTTTTTTGCAGATAAACTGTTTAAGTGTGCTCATTTTATGTAACTGTGATTTATTTATTTTTTAGAATTTTATGTGAACAGGAATGAAGTTATGAAATCAAAACTGTCATCTATAAAGGTGTAACTAGCCCTCTTAATGAGTTTGACACCAGTATATATGGAGTATATATATATATATATATATACTATATATATATATATATATATATATATATATATATATATATATATATATTTGACTTGGAATCAGTCTGTATGATTGGATTAAATTTAGTTTTGTTGTAAGTGCCTTAAGGTGACTTGTTACAAAATGGCACTAAAATTAACTGAAATGAACTGGCCGGTGGCCGTCTAGGAAGTTGTATGGCAGTTTTCTTGTAATAGTGACCACTCAAAGTGATTCACATCATACCCACATTCACTTAGTTGCTCTTACTAACACACACTCATTCATACAACAATACACAGACCGGTAGGCAACTTGGGGTTAAGTGCCTTGCCCAGGGGCACATTGAAATGTGACAGGAGGAAACCCACAACCTTCTGATTGACAGACAACTACTGTGGATTTTCTGGATTTCTGTCGCCTACACTGACCCATGCAGATGTAAGGTGTAAACAGAGGAAACTGAAGAAATAGAAAAAGGAACTGAGCAAAAACAAGGAAGTGAAGATTTCATGATAAACACGACAAGTGTTGATGTGCATTCAGAGGTGAGGATGTTGCAACTGTGATAAAGTATTTGCATATTGTAGCAGTCAGAAATGTCAGAACAGGCCTCCCCTGCAGCCTGCGTGTTGGGATTCTATTATTTGATGTGTGATGAAGGGTTTTTCAGCATGGGTAGACTTTATATTTGTTTATATTTGCTCAGATTGTTTAAAACCATAAAATTGGCTATATATATATATATATATATATATATATATATATATATATATATATAGATAGATAGATAGATAGATAGATAGATAGATAGATAGATAGATAGATAGATAGATAGATAGATAGATAGAGAGAGAGAGAGAGAGAGAGAGAGAGAGAGATACAATTAAAGTAACTGGCATGTACTAGCTGGTATTATAGAAGGAAAATAATGTTAGATGCACAATGTCACTGTTTGCAAAAAACATCTCAACAAAACATCTTAAACTTTCTGTAGTTGACACCACTAATTCAGCTTCGATGCTACTTTCTGACCAAATCTGCAATGCATCACTGTTTGCGGTAGCTGCCGGGTGACACGCTTAACAGTAAGTGTAATCTATCGCTTGCGGGTCGCGGCGGGAACACCAGTTTGTAAAAGGTTAGACACCTCTGCACCCTGCCTGGTCTTTTTACCTTGGAGAAGTGATCACATATTAAATAACTTCTTTTGAAGGAAATGACTCTCGAAATAGAAACTATACTTTTACAAGGTTTTACTCACAAGCCAGATAAATTGTTAGAGATCAGCGTGGAGGCTGCTCTCTTGACAGTTATCACCACGGCAAAAAAGGAATAAGGAAGATCAAGCCCTGAATGATGGTTGCCTGAGTCTTCATAGAAAATAAGCTCCTCCTCCACGCTCCTCCCATTGTTGTCAGTAGAAAACGTGTCACCACTCGGGTAGTATCTGCCAGACTGTGCAACAGCATGGAGTCCAAAACTGTCCAAGTGTACATGCTACCCGAGATACCCCTTTATCAATCCCTTTGTCCATATCTATGTATGTCGCATCTGTGACGTACACAATGTCTATCAATCATCTGTTCTTTTCACGATAACTGCTCTCAACAGCTCCAACAACCTGTAGCTTTATGTAAAATCTAACAAAACCAAAATCATGGCCTCTTACAGTCGTGGACCAGCTCTGAAAGCAAAAGCTTACAGAAATGTTGCAATACAGATTCAGAAAATCTGATGGCTTTTGGTCATAAACTGGGTTGTTACGGTGGATGACAGGGGCAAATGCGCAGCGAATGGCCGATTGCAGACGGCGAAACATGCTGCAGACACATGAATGATGCAAACTCCAAATCACACAAATACAAAATGCTGTAAAAGAAAAATGCTACAAACACAGAAAATAGAGACAAAATTTAAAAAACAATGCAAGTCCCAGAGACAACAGCAAGTTAAAAATACACAGAATGACTTTATGATGAATTTATGGGAAACTCCAGCTGAGTGAAAGAGGGCGTTACGGTGCACATTTGTGTGCTTTTACCCGGGGCTTAACTTCTCTCTCGCTCCCCCTTTTACAAGCCTCTGACTGAAGACAAGTTGTTGCATAATAGTCTGATTGAGAGGATGCTCTTTGCACAGTTGTCTCCAGAGGTCCTAGAAGGGTCCCCAGAACAGAAATTACTTTCTTATGGTCAATTGCTCTGTTGTTGCTGCCCCAACAGGTGATGGCAGAGAATTTCACAGTCTCCACAACACAACACATGGGAGGGCTCGTTGTGGTTGTCTCAGCCTGGCCTTCAAGACAAATGTTGGTAAGAGGAGCACAGATCAGGGCTTGGTTAAAACGTTATGTTACAGCGTGGAACCTTGGATATGTTATTTGGGTTGTCGTACCGAGAAGGTTTGAGCCCTCAACGGTGTCTGTGCGACCTTTGACCTCCGAAAGGCAGGAGAGAAAGGTGCAAAATGGCCAACTTTGACATCTAATAACTGCCGAAGTGCAAAGTTGATCTGGATGAAGCTTGGCAGGTAAAATCCTTTTGTAAATCCTCTCTAGGACCTTCCTAGGGCGACATCCAGTTTGCAACAACAGAAATGTAAGAGCAGTAAATGATAGTAACAATAGTATTGTTCGATTTAACCATGTAGGCCACTTTTTCAACGGACATTTAAAAGTAAGGTTTGAACCGATAATTATCTCAAGATACTTAAATTCAAGCCGTAATTCCAGCTCTTTAACAATCAGGAAAATATTTGAATGTCTCAGGTTTTGACAATTTTTTTTGTAAACATCTTGCAAACACTAAAATTATTATCCAACAAAATACATGATTTAGATAACATCTGCTAAAGCGGAAAAAGGAATGTGAGGAATTTAGCTGGTGAAAAAAAATCAGATGTGCAGATATGCAGATGACACTGTTGCTGTGCCATCAGACCATGGGCAAAAGATCAGATTGAATGGGGAACAACATGTAACCTGAGCACAAATCAAAATGGGTTGTAAGCAAAGGAATTTCACACATCCACGCAGAGACAGCCCCTATCAGCAGGGTGCCTGCTATGAAGCCAGACTTCACTGCTGGGGGGAGCAGCCAGCCATGCGGGCCTCAAAAAGGCTGAGTAAATGTGCTTTCTGTGAAACTAATTTTGCCGTTGCTCCAATGGAGTGACATAGGGGGGATTTCTCTTCATCGGAGGACCTGACGGCTGTATGAAAGTTAAGTCTACAGTCTCACTTCTGTGCAACAATAAAGTGAAAGAATGCCGAAACAGCCTTAGAACCAAGTCATTGCTGATGTAATTCGAGTGTGTTTTTATGGTTATAACAAACGTTATCTCTACAAGGGTTTTATACACTGATGGGATATTGATGTTTGTGTTATCTGGTCCACTCATTACGACTAAAATAAAGCTGAAGCTTTTTAAAGTTAGCGATGACTGTCCGATAGCATAAAGGCTATTACCTTCCGGTAACTGCCGTCTTCCCGGATGCACGATTACGATTTGTTTCAAATGTAAGGTTTGTTTCGCTTCGCTCCACCATCGTTCAATAGTGCTATGAGTGTTATTGCCGCATTAATATGGAATATTAATGTTGATTTAAAGGTGTTTTGAATAACTTTAGATTAGCCGATTTTAGCGACCGAGCGCTACACCGACCCCTAGCCTCCCGGAGGTATAATTGCATTAATAAAATCAAGCGTAGAAGTTACTGATGTCCACTGAGAAGATCCTTCTTTAAAATGTTATTTCACCAAATAATGTTTTGGATTTGCGTTGTGAATGGGTTGAAACACATACCAAATATTGTACTAAATTAGTTAAGCTAATTTAACTCCATTCCATGTTCTTTAAGTTGAACTTTGGTTCTTTAACATAGATCTGCAGTGAACCAGGATTCACTGAATTATTCTAATGATGATCAACCGCTTTATTTCGTCTTTTGTTTCTTGTGTGTGTTCATAGTTCCTTAGCTTCTTCTTATCTTCATTTAGCTCAGTGGTTTATTTTAGTTTCACTAGCCTAATAGAGAGGATTTGTTGACTGAAATATAGTGTTAATTCAGATAAACAGCATTCTGTAGTGGTGTTCTCTGGATGTTCATTTATTTCAGTTAATAAATTCTTGAACTTGAAGAAAAGTTGTCACTTATTTATTCTATATGTGTGCAGAGTTTGCTGTTAAAAGAACGCCAGTGCTCGGATCATCCCTTTCAACCATTCTCCTGATATCAGCTCTTTGGCTGATTTTCACCGGACAATACCCAACAGACAGACAAACATTAAATAACTTTAAAACAGTGTGTAATTGCACAACACTGTAAAAGGTCAAATGTTGTCTCTGGGTAAAAATAATGTAAATATTGTTTAATACAAACATTGTCGTTTGTATTAGTGGTACTAAAAGGTACAAGTTTAATTTTAGAGAGGCTGCTACAGCCTCTATTTTCTTTGTTGTCTGCTGAGCTGCTAATTTTGGACAGGACATTCCATACATTCGTCAGCTATCTTCTGAGCCCATACACCTTTTCTTCCCAATCTTGGTAGTATATGACTCCACTCAATCTCTCACAGTGATAACTAGTTAACGCAACGTTGATATTCAATTGTCCCAAAACATTATTGACTTCTAATTCAGAAAAGGACTTTACATTATTTTATTATAATGTTGTATGTTCCCTTCTGGTTTGCACTGTGGACTGGCTGTTTGAACTTATACCAGTTGTTGTCCTTTGTCACCTTTTTATGCAATTTTTTTCCTAATTCCCAATTACTTATACCAGACTTTGTTTCCTGAATATATTTATTCACACTGAAAAATTATATCCATGCAATATTTTGTTTAAATGTTTAGTTATTACTGCGATGGACTGGCGACCTGTCCAGGATGTACCCCGCCTCTCGCCCATTGACAGCTGGAGATAGACACCAGCACCCCTCATGACCCAAACAGGGTTAAGCGTGTCGGAAGATGGATGGACGGATGTTTAGTCATTAGTTTTTCAGTTTTATTCTTATTTGTTCCTATAATCAACATGAATCTTTAGTTTATGAGTTTTCTTTGTATAGCCTACTAGCCAAAGCGTTAATAAAAAATATTTTTTTTTAGAGAGAAGTTGTTTTATGTAAAGGGCTTGCAGTTTTTGAAGACGGTGTGCCAATTCACCCTTTCGTGTATTTTTCAAGCTTTGGACTACTGCATCTTTAAAAGATAGATTTGATATGCATGTTATGGGTTAAAGCAAATAGTCCTTATTTTCTTGAATAAAACAAGAGCTTAAACCAGGCATCCTTGGCCTTAGAGCTTGTTGTAGCGCTGACAAATTTAGCTGACTGTCATGATCTTGAAAACTGGTTGGGTGAGATCAACTGGATTGCTAAAGTACTCAGGAGAGGGAAAAGAACTGATCTTTGTCATGGTTGAACAAGATGTTTAAACTATAAACCAGAATATTGGAATCCTTGACCCATGTTATTTACAGAACGTTTTGTCAGGCCAATTTTTCTATTACAATGAACATTTTTTTAAAATTTGTGAGAAGATATCTCCTTTCACCTTTTGTAGTATCTGAATACTTTCAATTCTGCTTGCTGTGAATTATGACTTATCTTTAGCCAATGTCACTGTGGAGAGTTAACCTTTTTCCGATGTCCCCCTATATTGATAGAATTATCTATAGAGGTGATCAAATCATTGTCAAGGTTCTTTCAAGACAGTAATTTGGCCCGGGGCTGGAATAAGGACCGGGTAGGTCGGGGTTTGACGGTGGTCCCCCACCTCCCACCCCATCCTCATTATGGGGTTCACCTCCTGGGTCAGGGGCCTGGATACTCCTCTGGTGTGCCGGTACCTGGACCTGAGAGTATAGGATGTGTGTGATGAGTGTGAGTGTTTGTATTGCATCCCTTTTTTTTTGGGGGGGGGGGGGGGGGGGGGGGGGGGGTTAGAGTGTATGCATGTGGGGGCAACAGGGTGGGAAAGTGTGAATGTGACTGTGTACCTGGTTTTCTGTTTGTCTTTGTGTCAGGTAGGGTTTGGACTACCTCCTCTCCTGTGACATCTCAGGTCTCCACTAGGTGGGGAGCCCATCCCACCTGTCCTGCACCTGCTGGTGCACTGGTGGTCCTCGGTTTCCAGGGCTGGGTGCAGTGGTGTGTGCCGGCTCACTCCTGGCAGCTGCTTTGCAGGACCTGGGCCCCGTGGCTCTGTCCGGGTCCTGCCAGGGGGCGGAGTGCCCATTGTCCTTGGGTCTCTGGGCCCATGGCTAGATCCACTTCGGGGTAGCTGGCTGCTGGCAGAGCCCCCGGGCTCGTCTCCACAGGTCCCAGGTGCTTTAGCACTGTAGCTGTTGGGTGGTTTCCTGGGGCCTCTCTCTCCTCTTCCCTGGGATGGGGGAGGCAGCTATCCCTGTGTTTGTCCCTCTTAGGCACCTTTGCTCTGGGGGCTCTTTCGGGCGCCTGGGGTTCCCCGGAGTCTGTATCCCGACTCTGTGGGAAGGGGGGTCTTTGGCTACTCATAACCGCTTTTGAGCATTTTTCTTATGGATAAACCTGACAAACACAAGCGCACTGTGGCAAACACCTACAGGTGCTTACAGACTCACTTTTATACAAAAAAAAAAAACTATTATTAGCATAGCTGTCACTTTATACATCTTGTATTAAATAATACTGTGTATTTTTCAGTGATGTTATCAGTGTGTTGGTTGTTTGTACCTGTAATACTTTATTGGTTTGTTTTGCTTCTTTTTATGTCTCTCTTTGCAGGTGTAGAAGCAGACTCAGAGGATATTATCTTGTTCTCTGCTTTTCCGATCCTCTATTTTTTTTCACCTTTTCTCCCTTTTAGCATATCATGTCATCTTTTTCTCTTCATTTTTTCTTGTCTACCTTTCCGTTTTTGTGTCCATCGAACATGAAATAGTCGCAGAATAAAATCTAATAAAGCTTTATGCATATATAAATCAAGTGGAGCACTACAGCGAAAACAGTAATGCTCCACTTGTCAAAGTAAAATCTATTGGGCTCTCTTTGGCATTAAGACAGTAATTCTTTATGCTACACTGCCAGACAGGACATGTGAAGACAAATTAAGTCCATTCACACGCTGTCTAAATCAGACAGTGGGTGACGGCAATGCTTTGCTGTTGTCATAATGTTAGCCAAGCATATAAAGTTAAACCTTTGGGACCATATGGTTTCCACCATAAGAGGGTTTTTAAAGGAATACACCTTCCTTGTGTGTAAAGCTGATTGCCATCTTGATCTAGCTGCTCTAGATAAATTAAATAAGCAGTAAAGTGGAAAACGAACAACAACAAAAAACATTAAAAAGTTTGTGTCAGACGGGGCTGAAGCTCAAACAAGAAATGTTGGAATAAAAATGAAGAGAAGTTATCCAATAATAAGTCATTTATCCAAAATTATTTAGAAAAATTTAAACAAAGTTATTTTTACGCTTTTTCCTTTCAGTATTATGAGAAACTCAGCCAGCACTGAATGCAGCTGGGACAGTTTGTGTTGGATTTCTCTTTTCTTGGCTTTAAACATGCCATTGTTTTACAAGACAGACATAAAAAAATAAAAAAAAATCCCACAAACATATGGAAGTGTTTTGTACAGAGGGATCAGTATTCTGAAGGCGTTCTGACAGCCCCACACTTACAAGAGAAATGCAGTCACACTCTGACAAACATACAGCAATGATTCAAGCTTCGTCAACATGTAAAAAAAAAAAAAAAAATAATCATCCCCATTTGTAAACTAAGTTCGAGCTGCAACAAGTACACCTACATTCTGATGCAATAGCTGAACCCCCCCCCCCTTGGATCAGTCTGCCATTTTGGCAGATAATGGGGGTTTAAAAGGAAAAAAGGACAGATTGGGAAGGTTTCCTCAACCTTACAAAGCAAACACTGTACTCATTGCCAAGGACACACAGGATGACTGTTAGCTGCGGTGTCTGACATCCACTTTCCTCCAGTTTTCCCTTCTCTCTCTGCTAGTCTTTTCTTCCCTGTCACCTCTGGCAGGATGCCAAACTCAGTCCAAGAAGATAACCAGCGTAACTTTAGGTCTCAGTCCACTTCACAGTTCTGCTTTGAAGGCAACTTGAATCAACCCTGCTGAGGTCTAAACTTCTTGTCACGTTCCTGAGAAAGCCACACCCTGGTGATTCAAAGCCTCTTCAGACAAATCAGCGTGCTGGAACTCCAGGAAACTGTTAACCTCAGTGCAGACAGTTGCGTATTTTCCAAAATGAGGCTTTCCTTTTAATTTGCGCTTATTTTCTTTGCTGAACCACCTAGTGATTGTCGCCTGGTTTCGCGTCAAACAGGATATGAATCAGACGAGTCGGTGAGGTCACAGTGTAAGGGGTCAATTTATTACACATTTATGTACAGTATAGTTACATTCATACAAATATAGGTCTTTAAACAAAATATGTAATTTTTTCATTAACACAATGAACTGTTTGAAGGCCGACTTAAGTCTCCACAACCTTTCTGGCGGCTGATTGTTTGAGGCTCTAAATACAAAAAAGGCATAGAAAGGTCAGCGTACACGTGTGCACATTTACAGAGCAAAATAAAGTTTATACAGAACATGGAATAAACCGTTAGTGGTCGTTGTTCAGGGAAACTAGACTCCGGTCAACCTGCTCTCACCTCGTTTTACCCGCTGCTGCGTAATGTTGGTGGCAAAAAAAAATTACGATCGATAAGAACAGTGGCAAAAGCCTTCAAAGTGATGAAATGGTCAGAGAAAATGAAGATTCAAATAAAGCAGAAAAAAAAAAAAAAGGTTTGGACATTGAAACGTGGAGTTTAAATTTGTTCTTGGGGAAAAACAACTAACAGGCTCGGTGTAGCTTATCATTAAACAAATGGTGCGCAGAACAGGCAAGAGCTGTTTAAAGATTTACAGCTTTAAAAAAAACAAAAAAAAAAAACGCTAAAATGTGAAATATTCTTGGTGTGTCCTGCAGCTTAAAGTACTTTGGAGGCAATGCCAGAAAAAAGTGCCAGAGTTTAAGATTTCAGAAATTCCGTTTTTGAGTTTTGAGCACGTAGCCTTTTCAATAACGTTTGATTGAATTCTGGTCAAAGTTAAAAACAAAAAACATTCTAAACAATTATAGTAAAAAGCTTAGGGGTAAAAGGCTGTAATCATTTGATTTGATGAATCTGAGGATGCAATGCAGGCATGGGCCGGTTACCGGTCTCAATATTATGGTTTTAAAAGCCTCCTCGTGGTTTAAAGTTACCAGTTTATTAAGATGCCAGAGAAATCGCTAAAGTGACCGGCATTCACATTGGCTGTAGAGTAATACAGTGTTGCCCCTCCCCCATCTGTTGCTGACTTGCTGCTTTTTGTACTTCAAGCAACTAAAAGGGATCCTGTTCTGCACAACCAGCGGGAATATTTATTTGATTAAATAAAGGCAGTAAGGTGTATTTTTGTTTAGATTCTTTACATAAATACTGTCATTCAGTCTGAGAAACCCATCCAGACCCATGCCTAGTGCAGAGTGTAGTCTTGAAAAAGCAGACAAACTTTTCTATTACATTCAATAAATTACATTCATTTAGAGAAAGTTTTTTTTTTTTAACCAAAGTGACTTACACTGCTGCGTTTAGCATCTTAAAAGTTCAGCAGGTAAACTGGGAAGAAAAAAAAAAAAAAAAAAAACTTCTACCTTTTCCTGCAGATTGGATATCTGCCAACAGATACCCTTAAATACTGCGCACTGCTTTAAGACACGACAAGGTGAGGATGCCCATGACCAATTTTCTTTCCAAGTTTGTAAAACAAATTTGCCATAAGTAATGGATAAAAACAGATTTACACAGGAGAAAAAAAAAATGTGTACAACCTTTAAAACATTACTTATTATAGAATAAACCAACCAACGAAAACCAAAATAACTGTTCTCTCTTTGGTCCGTCTGCTAAGCTAAACCAAGGTAAACCAATCACGCTCCAGCTGTAACTTCAACGTAACGGTGCATTCGATTGGTGCTCGACATGTAACCCCCCCCCCCCTCTCTCAGGGTTTCTGTTCTTACTAGAGGGGTTCCTACCCCAAGCTCAGATCCAACATGGCCGCCAGAGACAGAAAATGCAGTGAAAGAAGAAGGCAATGTTTGTTTGCACTCAACGACCAATGACCTATTTCTGTTTGTGAGTGGGTTGCTTTGCTTTTTAAATCCACATAACGGAGAGAAATATGTTTGCATGTCTTCTATTGCTTATCGTAGACGTCGTCCAAAGATTTAAATCTGAGATGAATCGAATGCAGCATAAAGGCCAACGAACTGTTGTGAGAAAAACTGTCCGAACCAGTTCCAAATCCTCCCTTAGCCTTCCCCTCCCTTCACCACAGACATTCATAGTCTAATGAAAACTCTTAGTGGTTAAATGGTAACAATGTACAATCTGACTGGTATATGTACATTATTAAAGAATAAATTCAAGTAGTCCTGAAGATAATCCTGTGAAACTAAACATGTGAATCAACATGTTATGGGGGCAAAAACTGATCTAATCATGGTAGATTTATCCATTTGTTTAAAAGTATAAAAACATTAATACACCGGATAAGTTGGTCTGTGCAGTTAAGAAAGTACAGCATGCAGGATAAAGTGTCCAGAATTGTTTTTTTTTTTGTTAAAAAAAAAAAAAGCTACATTTTAAATGATTAGATACGATCCACTGTATCAGCCAGGATCAGATTTACCTGAGCGAGCCGCTCAGAGTGCTTTGCATACCAAAGCAGACGAGCCTCAGGCGCACGGTCACGGGCCGGCTGAAAGGGAGTGGTTCATACCCTCAGGCCCGGTCTCACAAAACGATGCCCTCCACGTCACAGTGCAGCTCCTCGTCGTGCCGGACCTGCCCCGTCTGCCGATGGTACTGACCCTGCTTCTGCGTCCTCCAGCAGTGGATGCTCTGTCCGAGAGTGATGCTTTTAACGCTGGGGAGGTGGCTCAGCATGTTAGTCGGCAGCGTCGTCACGCCGGAGGCGGACAGGTTGAGCTCCTGCAGGGAGTCTAGGCCGCAGAAGACCGCGGGGCTCAGGCGCTTAAGCTCCGAGTTATTGGAGAGGTCCAGGACTTGCAGGTTCTGGAGATCTTTGAAGCTGTGCGGCTCGATTTCGCGTAGTTCGCCGAGGCCGCTGAGGGACAAATAAACCAAATCCTTCAGCTGAGCAAAGGCTCCCTTCTTGATCTTTGCGATGGGGTTGGCGTCCAGGTTGAGGTACCTGAGCGTCAGCCCCGCCATGCTCGGCACGTTGACCAGCTGGTTTACGGACAAATTGACACTCTGAATGTTTAGAGCTCTTCCGTGCAAGGTGGCGGAGACCGACGCCAGCCTGTTGTGGGACAGGTCCACGCTGACGGGCTCGCCGTTCACTTTGGCCGCGAACACGGCCATGTCGAACTCCTGGAAAGCGTTGTGGCTCAGGTCCACCTCGGCCAGAGGGAGCCCTGAGAAACAGCTGGGAGGCAGACTCTCCAGGGCGTTGTAGCTCAGGTCCAGACTCTCCAGGTAACGCAGCTTGGACAACGCACTGGGGCTAATCTGAGAAGGAGACAAGAGGACACATTTAAATATGGCAGAAAGAGGAGGAAAAAAAAACATCTAGATAAGTTTAGAATTTCCCAGTGTTTTAAATAAATATGTAAATTGCTATCTAGAGTTTAAATTAAAGTTTTTTTTTTAATCGATTAATAATCGCCGTCTCCATGAAAAGAAGGTGAAAAAGACGGATATGGGTCGCGTTTTCCTGGCCTAAGGTCGGTGTGTTTTCTACGCTTCACACAACCGGCACAACTATAGGGGCTAATGAGTCCCAGCAATATTTACAGATAAAATTAGAAACGTTCATAGTTTGTTGAAAAAATGATGATCTTAAACACCATCTTGAATCCAGCGTTAAACACGGCTGTCTGCTCCATTAAAATGAAAAGCCGGCGCAGTGAAAAACAACGGCTTTGCTACGCCGCTTTGAATTACTGCGAGAAGAAGTAAAAAAAAAAAAAAACAGCAGAGAATCAGGCAGACTCCGCATTACAAGCTCAGATTTATTTTAGTATCTGTTCCCTTTCTGGAGCCGAGGCTGCAGCTTGTGCTTCGGTGGTCAAAAAAAAAAAAAAAACATTTGTAAGAAAAAAAAAAAAAAAAAAAGCATACAAAACAAAACGTAAATTTAGAACCGGACTCTGAAGCTGCACTGGAACTTCTTGGGTCTGCTGTGCACACAATTGACTTTGACTTTGACTTTTAATTCAGTTTTTCAATGTAATTTGTTTGGATAGCATCAATCTGATAAAATGCCGAACTGAAGGCCCTTCCTGAGGCAAATGGATCAGAATTATATCCAGTTATATAGGAGACAAATTAGTCCGAATTCAGATCAAATCAGTCCAACTCCTATTACAATCCCATAATATTGTCAGATCCAATCACAGATAGTCTGATGCCATCCTAATTCTAGTACATTAACAACAAAATCATTTAATCATATACTGCCAATCCCTTTTTACAGGAAGAAAAGCTGCCACAGAACCAGGCTCTGGAGGCCGGGATGACAGAAAGCAGACAGAGAACGAAACAAAGAAGCACAGAGGATGATGCTAATTTATTATCCTTTATGCAACTACGTGAAAGACTAAAAAATCTGCATCTAAGTGTCAAGAAGGTTTTAATATTATAGTATTATCTAAAGTTCTATCATTATTTTGGGATGTCCCGATCGAGATTTGTTTGCTAAGGCGTTAGCATGCTGCAGTCGCTACCATCGGTTTTCCTCGACAGCAGCAGATGCAACATTTTGTCCTCGGGGAACTCCTTCAGGGCAGCCTTAATATTCGCCTTCGACACTGCATTAGGCGACGTGTTGACAGAACATCAGAGTAGTTTAACAAACAGCTTTGTCCTTTTCGTTCGGCAGATCTAGCCGACTCCACGCATTCAGTGACAGTCTCCTGAAAGAGGATGCCGGCTCGTTAGCTGAATTCCTAATCTAAGACTAGCACGTTTGCTCTTTGCATTGACCCAACTTCCTGATAATGTTCCCGGGTGCAGCGCGGGTCAACAGTGTGCAGACAAAAGCTGCAGAAAAGGGTCTCCTCCTGCTTTAGAAGAGTGCCTTTTTGCTATAAAAGTCATGAAATGCAATGGCTGCTGTTTGAGCTGCTTTCTGCACAGCTCCCCCCAAAGGACAGCCGTCCGAGCGCAGCACCCGGAGCAGCTCACGTGACACAGACAGGGAGCTGCAACAGCCAATACAGTCTCTCTTCTAAAGTCAGCGTCATTGGGCAACGCTTGGGTCGAGCGACAAAGATGACCGATACGAATCACATAAAAATGTGTGACAATTTTTGAACGAGTACAATAATGTATAGACAATGTATAGAAAAAAAGCATATCGATAAAATATAAATCATTTTGATCGATAATTAGCGAACAAATTCAAAACATTTTAAGTGCAGCCCTGGGCATTGTATGCTGTTGCTTAATGTTCTATGTTTAGATACAAAACACACATTGAATTCAAAATAAACTCTTTATTGAACCAACGTTTTACCAAGACTGCAAATGTTTAAAAAAAAGAAAAGAAGAAGTGCCATGTTGAGATGACATGTTGTGAATTTGCGCAATAAAATTTTATTAAAATGAACGTGTGATCCCTTTGAAGGGGGCGGAGCTTAGTGACAGAGCGTTTCCACGGTCTGCGTCTGTGATTGGTTGGGAGGATGTGACGACGGCTGCATCAATCTACATGGTAGACTAGGATGCAACGGGAAGGAAAACTCTTCTAACTTTTTATTGACCCTTTTTTTTCCTATCGCACCACGTCTATCGATCAATATATACGACTATTGAATTATCATCCAGCCCTATTCCTTATTTCTATAGTCTATAAAAATATTTAGCAAATAAAAACTTTACTGCTAGGTCTTTTGGTTGTCATTCTGGATGCGCTATAACGATCTAACATGCATTGACTTCTAAAACATGGTGGCAACACTAAAACCATTTTCAGGACCATAACTCCAAGGTTCTCGGACAACCAACCTTGGTAATTTTGTTGCTGCTGAGGTCCAAACTAATCAGCGTGGTGTAGCCCGGACCGGCTAACGCGGCGTCGCTGAGCTGGCCCATGTCGTTGGAGGACAGGTCCAGGTGGGCGGTGTCCAGAGGGATGGCGACGGGCATGGAGAC
Source organism: Fundulus heteroclitus (assembly GCF_011125445.2). Lineage (NCBI taxonomy): Eukaryota > Metazoa > Chordata > Actinopteri > Cyprinodontiformes > Fundulidae > Fundulus > Fundulus heteroclitus. The sequence continues at coordinate 8,878,891 of NC_046378.1, read as the reverse complement.
GCCGGGGCCCACGCCTCGGCAGTCCACCCTGGTCAGGCTGAAGCTGTCGAAGAGCCCAAAGTTCTCCACCTCGCAGTGACAGCTCGGGTGGCAGTTTCTGACGGCACCGCACCGGACGGCCAGCAGCAGCAGCAGCAGCAGCGGAAGGCCGACCCGCCGGAGAAGCGCCATTATGCCCTGCAGAGGAAGACGGAGAATAGATTACATGCCGCAGCTTTCTTGACAACGTTTATCAGCCGCAGCACAGCTTTGATTAGATCAGAACGGCCTGTCCGAACGCAGCACAGCTGTTCAGTAACTCTGGACTTGTAGGAGCTCTATAAATGCCACTTGCAAGGCTTGGGTAAAGCTTTAAAAAAAGAAAAAAAGAAAGACTCGCAGCTTTTATTTGTGTAACTGGAGGAGCCCCCACTTTTCCTCCTTATTGGCCTCCCAACGGGTGCGACCTAAATTTCTCTGATCAATGACTTTGTAAGTCTGCGCAGCACCAGGAGCACAGAAGCGCACGTCCAGCAGTTTCATGCATTTTTTTCCCCTTAATTCTGAAACCAGATTGAAAACCTTCATGTTCCCCGAGAGGATAAACGGGTTCTTGGTGAAGTAAAACAAAACTTCAGGAAAAAAAAAAAAAGGAGAGGATGTGAAAAAGGAAACAAAAAGCTGCACACACAAAAAAATAATAATTAACTTTACACAGAGAGAAATGTTAAAAAAGGAGGAAAATCACTTTAAAAAAATAAAAATAAAAAGATCATACCCTTCCCCTGCTCTTGCTGTGTCCGTCTGAAAAAAGCGCACTCATGCAGCTCATCTTAAGCAACCTTTACACACACACACACACACACACACACACACACACACACACACACACACACACACACACACACACACACACACACACACACACACATTTACTCGCTGGAAAAGTGAACAGAGGTTGCGCGTTGTGCAACATATAAACATGCACGCTCACTTTGGGGTCAACCGGGCCGTGACACAGCAGACAGCACGTTACAGGACACGCACCGCCGTTTTACTGCATCACAGCTGGGTTGGAGTGGTGGGGGGGAGTAAAAAAAAAGAAATTACAGCTTTTGCCCGAGTCGAGCCGGTTAGCAGACAGCAATTACCACTCCGTCTGCAGCCTGGCTCCGTCTCAGAGACAGAACTGCCGGCTCTTGTCCTGGAAAGCCTTAACGGAGCGTCCCCCGCTTCCAGAGGCGCCCCTCCAACTACCTCAGGATGGGTTGTCTTTAAAGCGGTTCTGTTTGGTATTTTAAAAACTGACAAAGAACGCAGCTCGGGTTACAATTGTTATCAGAGCAATGTGGCAGGGTGAGGTTTGTTTGCCGCCGGCTTATGTAAGGCGCGCGTCGCACCGCTGCGACACAGGCCGGTTCCAGGGCTCAAAGTGCCTTTAATCCCAGACGTTCACCTTTGTGCCGCCTCGCTCCTGACCCGCTATTATTCTCAATGCCGAACATATGCATGCTTGCATATGAGAGAGAGGTGTGTCTGCGTCACGATGGCTGCAGCTTTTTACACAGGAGAGAGGGTTTGGCTTTAGAAGAGTGAAAAAAAAAAAAAAAAACTTTCACTGACTGAACAAGACGTAGCAGGTTGTTTTTAATCCGACAGCGATACATTTATTTGCTTTTAACCACTATAATTTAGCTCAAACCGAGCATTCCTCAGTCCTCCCGGTGCCTTTTTTTTTTGTTTTATTGTTGCTTTTGTATTTTTTTATTTATTTTTTGGCCACATTTAAATGTTTCAGATCAAACAAATTTAACGTCAGCCAAATAAATTCAAAACTGCCAACATACAGCCCTGGGAAAAGGGGAGAGGCATTCAAAACACATTTCATCAAGAAATTTAGGGCCTGTTAAGACTTGTAGAGAGCCTAAAAAGTCTATCAGTCCCTTTTCTGATTGACATGCCTTGCTGAAATGATTGAAGTGTGACAAACAGAAAACTAAAAATCACGTCAGGACGTGAATGCTTTGTCTCTACAAGAACACCGGCCTTGGAGGCTGAACGGACCCTCGGCGCCAGATCTCACGCTACGACAAAGTGGAGGAACAGAGCCAACGGGTGCAGTTAGCCCTGAGCAACAACAGGATGAGACGGCGCCTCTGCAACCCCCCCCACCCCCCCAAACCCTCTGGCCCCCCCGAATGGGAAATTAGCAAAGGAGCGCGAACGCACTCCCAGACACCTTCACGGTCTCACACGTCCCTCTGTGCCTTTATTATGAAAGGGGACGCAGAGAAGCGACATCTGTTGCCTCCTGGAAACTTTCATTTATTCATTTCACCTCAAATCTCCATTGAGTCTTTTGCACCTACATGCAAAGTGTAGAAGCCGTCGGCGTGATAATCCTATAATTAAAGTATATCAGTCAGATCAGATTAAATGTGTCAGGAGTCCCAGCTTTTTGCACCCCCACCCCCTCCACCCCCCTGCAGGCAAAACTCTTATCTGAAGCCTCAAAGATTCCCCATCAGCCGCCTGCTTTCTTCCTCTGATAGCTCGCTGATGGTGAAACGATAAGGGGCCCTGCACCCATGGAGAGCAGGAGACGGAGACGGGCTTCACATCTGTTCCACTCTTTCGTTCCCAGCCGCTTCAACGCCCAGCTTCTCCACCGATCGTCCATCGGCGCTCCGACCCCCACCACGGTGTGAGCGGGGCCACTCCGTCCCAGCTCAATCTCCACCTTGACGGCACGATGAGAGCGTAGTTAGAAGACGGATGCCTCCCTAATCCCTTTAACCCAAATGAGCGCATGAAGCTGAGGGACGACAGTCGGGCGCTGCGGTTCTCCGCCGCTTTGAAATAATTGGGAACGGGAAAAGCCGCGTCGCGAATGATGATCGCTCTCCGAAGCCCATCAGCAAGGGGCCTCGTCTAACTCAACGCCGGTCCTCCTTTGTGGAGAGAAAAATGAGGGATCGTTTTTATTCTGACGCACTGCTGTGGGCTTTTACAACGTTGTGGAACAAACTGTAAAACGTCACACTGGTTGTTCTTCACTTTGCTGAGGAACTTCCCGACAGGAACGACTCCTGAAGGTTCTCCGACGGTTACGCCGTGAAGGTCTGGTCGATCTTCAGGGGACGTTCCCTGGAGGGTTAGCTAGGGGCGAGCTGTAGTTACCCTTCAGAGAACTCTGGGGGATCCTTAGTCAAAGGGTTTCTAATGGTTCCACTGTGGGGATAGTAGAGTTGAAGGAACCAAATGAATGTTCTTCGCTGATTTTGTTTTTAGTGAGCGCTCAGGGAAAAAAATTCCCTAAAGGTTCCAAAACCTGTAACCTTGGTTCTTGGTCGTTTGTCTCTAGGTTCTGACCTTCAGGGATTGTTCCCTGGAGGTTCTGCTGAATTCAAGGACTAGGCGTTATCTGACCAATCAGGAAGCTCTTAATAGGGACCTGGGTGACCGCTTTCACGTCGCCCAGGGGCCGATTCTGCCACTGACCACCGACAAAGATGGCGGATGATCCGGTCAGAGCTGCGCGTTTCATGTCAGTCATCACTGAGGAGTTGGATAAAATGATCTAATGATCACGTAGTAGAACATAAAGCTACGGGGAGATGAAAACGTTGTTATAAACGTAGCTGTGATGACCGATTAGCCGCAGTGCAGCTGGTGAAAAAAACGAAACGCGCCGACTGAGTTATAAGAGCTACCAACTGGTCCAAAACTTCTGTAGCTACTCGTAAGAGTTGGAAAAAAAAAAAAAAAAAAAAAAAACAAGAAAAGTTTATGACATCAGAGCAGAACATAGAGAGAAGGAAAAAGTTAACTGTGAGCCGACTGGAGCACAAACTCTGAACCAGTTCAACCAACACAACTATGAGAAAATAAAAATGCAATGTATTCTTACTCGGACACGGCTTATTGTTAATACTTAAGACGTGAGCGAATATAGGCCAGCCAGCATTGATAATACGCAATATGAGACAAGTTCCAGAGGTTTTTTTTTAAAGCCATTATGAGCTAAATTCAGTTTATTGCAGTGGCTTTTCCATGCTTGTGCAGACTAAAATGTATTGAAGAGAAATGATAAACTGGTTGGATTATTTAAAGAACAGCAGCCTGCTCCAGGTATGTCTGTCTGGGAATAAAGTCTGCTTTATGAGTCCGTTTCCTTTCGTTTGGTGTCAACTCCTTGTAGTTATAAGTCAAATTTATTTTAAGTCGGTGTGGACAACCTAAAAGAAACTGTCATTGCCTCGCTGTTTATTATAAAGACAGAGATCAGGGCGTTTTAAATGTGGAGCACTGCTTTCATATCACTAAAAAAAAAAAAGTTTTTTTTTTTTTTTTCCACGCTGTTCTATGGGGATCCCAGCGATCTTCCCACACCACAACCAAACTCTTTTACTCTGAACTGAAGTATGTTTTTAGGGGATGCTTGTTTTAAGTGTGAGCAGGCCGCCGTGCCTGAACAGCAGAGGCGGGGGTACGCGCACCGCGAGCCCGGGGGGCACCTCTGGAAGATCAGATTTCCTGCAGCCCGTACGTGGCAAACCGCTGGGGGAGCCGAACCATCTCCCAGCCGCCCCCTAACTCCCGCCCCCATCCCAGGCACGTTGCTCCTCTCCGGACTGTTACTGTGAGCCCCGCCCCCCTCCGGAGCTGTCACCGCCGCGGCACGTCCTCCCTGCGCCTAACTCGCAACTCTTCACGCACCCCCACCCAAAAAAACAACAACAACAAAACGACAAAACAAAACAAAAAGTTAGCCTTAGCCGTCTGTCTATCTCCGTCAGCATCATCTCAGCGCGGTCAGGCCAGTCGGAACAACCGGGGGCGGTTCCTGATGCAAACTGGGGGCCAACGTGAAATCTGATCTGGCCACAAGTCCCGCTGCGTTCCTGCCTCTAAAGCCGCGATGCTCACACAGCTGCGGAGGTTCAGCAAACTCTTCCACAAGCTTTTAGCACCCCCCCCCCCAAAAGAAAAGAAAAAAGAAAAGAGCGGCGCTTTATCTTAACTTTTGCCGTCTTGGGCTCTGCCTCGACAACTTACTTCGGTGCCTTTTGATCCCTGACACGGTCCTCGCTCTTCGGCTGCCCTCGCTTAACCGCTCCCATCCTTGTCCCGGCGGCTCGTCTCTCGGCGGGTCCTCCGCGGCTCCAGGGGTCCTCCTCGGGGTGTTCTCCGCCGCGATAAGCTGTCGCGGACTGGAAACGCAGAGACGCACTTCTCTGTTCCCATCCCACGAAGCCCTGCCTGCTCTCGGCTTGCGTTTTGTGTCGCTGTGAAGCCAGCTAGCGTGCTAAACGATAGCACTTCCGGTAATGGATTTTTCAAAATAAAGAGCCTCGGCTCAAATGGAAAAGCGAGTTGACAGGAACACGTTCGACGTAGAGAGCGAGTTCTGGTTTTATTGTTGCATTGTAACATTCTTACATTGTGTTTTGCGATTTTACACAGCTTTGTATAGTAAAACGTCAAAGGTTGGTGAGATATATCACTTTTCGTGCTCCCTCTATGTAGTAATGACTTTACTTGGCCGGCTCGTGACGCTTCCGGTCTTTGTCCAAGGGCTCGCTGAGCGCTGTCGCTGCCTCCAGGCGCCCCCTTGTGGAAACGTCACGGGAACTGACAGAAACGCGCGTTTGCGCAACAAGGCAGCGGTTTGTTTTATTTTGGTCTCTGATGAGAAATGATGTGTGAACGGAAACCGAGACTTTTCCTGTTGCTCCCTTCACTGCACAGCAGTGTTAGTGAAATTCCTCAGCTCTCACCAAAAAAACAAACAAACAGACTTGCAGACGTGTCATGGTTAATATATGTCGCCATCTACAATATGAGATCTCACCTGAAGCGAAGGTTATGCTAATATACCTGTTGATATGAAATGGGTTATGTGGAACAAATAGATGACATATCATTTGATGAAAATTATCAGATTCAAGTCACAGAGAAAATAAAGCTGAACATCTGAAGTGGCAGGCTAGTCCAATATGCTGAAATTCCACTGCAGCAAACCAAAACGGTACTCAGTAGGTTGTATGGACCCCACGTGCTTGTATGCATGAATGGCAACATTGGTAGTTCAACATCCTTATGAACTACCAATGTAAAACGTCACACTGGTTGTTGTTCACTTTGCTGAGGAACGACCCCTGAAGGTTCTCCGACGGTTGCGCGGTGAAGGTCTGCTCGATCTTCCCTAGAGGTTCGCTAGGGGCGAGCTGTAGTTACCCTTCAGAGAACTCAGGGGGATCCTTAGCTAAAGGGTTTCTAATGGTTCCACCGTGGGGATAGTAGAGTTGAAGGAACCAAATGAATGTTCCATGAAGGTCTTCGCTGATTATGTTTTTAGTGAGCGCTCAGGGAAAAAATTCCCTAACAGTTCCAAAATCTGTAACCTTGGTTCTTGGTCATTTGTCTTTACGTTCTGACCTTCAGGGAACGTTCCCTGGAGGTTCTGCTAAATTCAAGGACTAGGCGTTATCTGACCAATCAAGAAGCTGTTAATAGGGACCTGGGTGACCGCTGACGTTGACCACCGACAAAGATGGCGGATGATCCGGTCAGAGCTACGCGTTTCATGTCAGTCATCACTGAGGAGTTGGATAGAATTATTTAATGATCACGTAGTAGAACCTAAAGCTACGAGGAGATGAAAACGTTGTTATAGATTATGAATGGTGTCATGTGGTACCCCCTGTCAGATCCTGACTAGGGCATCACTCAGGTCCTGACTCCTGAACAGTCTGGGGTGCAACCTGGTGGCGTCGAATGGACCTAAACACAATGTCCCAGAGATGTTCAATTAAGTTTAGGTCAGTGGAGTTTAGGTCAGAGCATGGAGGCTGGTCAATGGTATAAATTCCTTCATCCTCCAGAAACCGTCTGCACACTCTTGCCATATGAGGCCGGGCTTCGTCATGCATCAGGAGGAAGCCAGGTGGTCTGACTATGGGTCTAAGGATTTCAGCCCAGTACCTAATGGCAGTCAGGGTGCCATCATTTAGACCTGTACAGGTCTGTGCATTTCTCCATGGATATGCCTCCCCACCCAGACCAACAATGACCCACCACCAAACTGATCATGCTGAACAATGGCACAACGTTCACCACAGCTTCTCCAGACCTCAAGCCTGTTCAAACCAAAAGCAAAACCCTCCAGTGAGCTGCATTTAAAATGCTATTCTATTCAGTTGTATTTCTATTTTAATCACACTTGTATTTACATAGATTTAGAAATGACACAAGCATTAAAAACATATTTATATTACGTAAAGTTAAGGTGAGCTTGAACTCTTGTAGTTCGAAGGTCAGTACAGGTAGCCCTTCCTTTGACATAGTACTGATGAAGTAGCTCTCAGTTTCTTTTGAATAGAGACATTCATGCCAGTGGCCCACAGAAACCGTGCACAAAGGAGTTGGCTGGGCTGATGGGTTAAAGACGTCTAACCGTCCTGTCCAGCTCAGAGTGACTGCCTATCTCCAGAAATCTCCTCTATGCTCTTGAGACTGTGCTGGGAGACACAGCAACTTGTCTGGCAGTGGCCGGTACTGATGCGCCATCCTGGTGGAGTTGGTCTGCCTGTGACTCTCTGTAGGGTCCAGGTATCGTCTGATGCAACCAGTAGTGACACAGATTCTGGTCATAAGCAAAATTACTGAAAAGCAGTCCCAAAAAAAAATGTCTGTAAAATATCTGCTTTTTTCAAATCCAGTGCCAGAGGATGAAAAGCATCCCCAGATCATTATTAACAACTACACGCTTCTCTGTAGGGTTTTTTTTTTTCAGCGATTGCTTCATTCTTCTTCTTCCATACATATCACTGAAGACCTGAAACGTTTCAATGTTGATTCATCCAAGATGTACCTCTTGGCGTTCATCAGGCATGGACCCCATCAGTGTTTGGCATATGACTTTTAGGGAAAACTGATTTCACTTTGGCTGCTGCCCCCACGGCTTGGTGTGTGTGTGTGTGTGTGGGGGGGGGGGGGGGGGGGTCTTCTGCAGTTGACCAATAGTTTTTGACCACCTTTCTCCTCAGGAATCTGGTGGGTACCTCTGCTTCTTCTGTGTTCATGTCCAGCCGATATATCCACTGTTCTTCTTTCGTCAAAGTTTCAAACCATGTCTCAGCTGTAACCCTCAGAACATTTCAGGACTTTGCTTTCTTTTTGTGTCATTGTCCTTTGTTTGTGCAAGGAACTAATATTTTCTCCGATCTTCTCTTGACTTAACCATATTACTAACATGCAATTAATCAGTAGAGTTTTGAGGGTTTTCAGGGCGTTCTGTCTCAATCACACTTGATACATGACACTTCAGCCACATTGCCTGCTGACGGTGGTCAGACGGCCCGATGGCTCCAATGTATGGCAGCCTTGCTTCTGTCAGTCTGCCCCAGGGCAGCTGTAGCTACTAACATAGCTCACCACCATCAGGGTGTGAATGGGTGAATGACTGACTGTAGTGTAAAGCGCTTTGGGCTCGTCAGACTTGATAAAACGCTATACAAGTACAAGCCATTTACCATCTAATGCATCTAATGAAGCGCCTAATCTGTTGTGTCAGCTGTGCCTGGCACCCACCATTTAAAAAGGAGGAATAATCTTAAAACAACAGTAATCATTAGAAGTAAAATTTTGCAGTTTCCTTTATTTTTTTTTATTTATTTTTTTTACATATCCACTCTGCATGTTATGACCTATTTTGTCCTGGCTTGTTATAGTTATCACCAATGCTTACATCCTAAAGCTGTACTGTTAGTTTTGTAAATTCTTGTTTTTCTTTTGTTCTTTTTGCTTTTATTGGAAAATTAATCTCAATAAGATAAATCTTTATTTGTTTGACATTGAGTTTGGATAAAAATTGTTGTAAGGTTCATTTCATTTAACTATAAGATGTTGTAGCATATGCTTGATGTATGGATGGATGGATGCATGGATGCATGTATGTATGTATGTATGTATGTATGTATGTATGTATGTATGTATGTATGTATGGATGGATGTATGGATGGATGGATGGATGGATGGATGGATGGATGGATTGAGTCTCCATGCACACTCAGCCATTTTTATCTTCAGAACAAAATCGCGACACAAACCCATGCTGTCTGCACACTGCCGAGACATGCAAGGTTATTTAACTGCATTCCAGACAGTCAACCCATTTACACGAGCTCACACTATTCTGTCAGACTACCAGCCAGAAATATATCAGGACTTTTTTGTGGCATCAAAAAGCATGTTTCTTGACACCTTTGAAAGGAAAGTTTTTTTAGAGTATTGGTTGGAGTTTTAATTTTGCAAGTATTTGACCCTGTGTGGATTCTAATAACTCAAATTTTTTACCCACAAAAGTGACTTGACTCTTGACCCTTGACACATGTTGCTTTTTAAAATTGATGGGAGTAAACAGCCTTGTAGTTGTTCTTCTTCTGGAGAAGAACAGTGAAAGCCCAAAATAATATGACATCTGGAACTTCTGACCTGCATGTATATAAATATTTGCTTCTTCCAGCACAATGTCCACCACTAACATCATAGTCCGCTAGGTGGCAGTAGAGATGAAGCTATTATCACTGCCGTCTCATTGAATGACAGAGGATTTATACAGCCCTGAGATTTAAAAGCTTACAATAAATGTAGACGTCATAATAGCCATTCCCTGAATTGGAACTCACGTTGCCAAATTGTGCATTTATATCAAATTGTGCATTTATATCAAAATTAGATTAGTTTAGCACTGATGATTCCTCTGTATGCTGAACAATCATGATTATTGTGACATGATTATTTGTTGGCCTAAATTAATTTTTTAATGTTTTTCTTTCTTTTTGTTGATAATTAAATTGATTATTAATGTTAAAATATTCAAGGGTGCCTTATGCGTTCTAAATAATCTGTTTATCTGTAGAGCAGCATGAAAAACACAAAGGCGTCTCAAAACTTCCTGGAGTCTCAATTTAGCATTCACTGATGTAATCTTTTCCACCCAAACCTGGTTTTATTTTCTAAAAAATGTTAAACCATTCATTTTCTCTCAAACACCCTCATTTTTATTTGTTGTTCTTGTAAGACAAAATAACCTGGGATTTTTTTTTTTAGAAGTTAGCCTCATTCTTTAATTACTTTCTAAATGTTTTATTAAATTTTTTTCTATTTGAGATGAATCACTTTTAGACGTCCGTCCGCTCGGAGCCTCTCTCAGGAGCAGCGCCCTGTTGTGTTGTGTTCTCTGCTCACATTGAGCTGTGTCATCATTTCTGTCCTCTATTCCTGGATGCGGGACATGGTTGTCAAGGTGTTACGTTTAAGAGGCTCTTCAGCTTACGAGGGATGTAGGTCAGCGAAGGTGGTTTCACTTTACACCTCAAAGCTTTTATATTTCAAATAATATGGAGCACAATTTAGATTTTCTGCTTAAAATACGACAAGGTATTAGTTGGGATAATCATATGTTTTGATTGTACATGTAAATAGCAGTTCTTTAAACATTTTTATGCCGTTGGGGAAAGATACAGAAAGATAGAAGGGGTGTGTCAGTCTATCCCCTATCTCACTCATACAGACAGCCGTAACCTGATGTTTGTTCAATTCACCTCTCTGGGTCATTCCCATCCTCCTTTTTCCTCATGATCATTACTGCAAAGATCTAATTTCCCGTGTATAGTGCCAGGTTTTTATTCTTTCACCCAGCCTTTATTTTGTCCTTAGTTTTCTTATCTCATGACAAACAACTCCTCATACCTGGCTGACTGACTTTTGAAAACGATTCTAAATGAATGACGCTTGCAAAACACAGCAGCCCTCAGGGGACCGTGGGGATGGCCCCTTTGTTATCTTTAATTACTCCCTCTCCACCAGGAGACAAATTCATTTGATGTGTGGGACCCACTGTACTGTGGGCATACGAGGACAATTAAATCACACTGCTGCCGGCTTGGTGCAGTGTGGCTGAGGTTGGTTTCCATGGCGTGAGACGTGATCCCTCGCCACACTTTACTGTTGTTGTTTTTTTTAAATAATAAATGCGGTGCTTTGCAAAGGTTTTAATACCCATTGACCTTTTTTTTCACATTTTGTCTTGTCACAACCAGAAGGACCAACGTAAAGAGTGTGGCCCAAATGCATACCTATCAAAAGATGTGCTCAATCAGCCACACTGGCAAGGATGGACAAGGCAAACACTGACCAGAGAAAAAAAATCTAAAAGGCCTGCAGAACTGGGTGGATCTTTTGACGGGGCAACTGGCCTGCACTCAAAGCATCTCGCCTTTGTAGAAGGTTGTCAATAAGAAGCACACTTTGAAAAAGAGAGATGTAGGAGACAGAGAAAATATGTGAGAAAAAGGTGCTCAATTTTGGTCAGATGAATAGCAAAATGCACATTCTTTATGCAGCTGATAACCAACACAGCCTACATCTCCCTAAACATACCATCCTCTCAGGGAAACATGGTGACATAGGCGGCATGTTCTGGGAATTTCCCTTCAGGAGGGACTAGAAAACTGGTATGATGGGCAGCAGGATGGAGCTAAATACAGGGCAACCCAGGAAGAACGCCTGTTTGAGATTTGAGACAGAGTGGAGGTTTGTCTTCCAGCACGATAGAAACCCTAAACATGCAGCCACAGCTGCAGTGGTTTTGATCCCAGCACATTCATATGTTAGAAGGGCCCAGTCAAATTCTGGTCCTAAATTCAACTGAGAATCTGTGGCCAGACTTGAAAATTGAAACATATACCCAATCTGGCTGAGCTTGAGCCATTGTACAAATTATAGCCTCTAAATGAACATAGCTGGTAGAGATCAAGACAAAGAGACTAGCAGCTGTTGCAAAAGGTGGTTCTGCAATGCATTGACAGAGCAAGGGTGAATCTAAATACATAATATTTTTTTATTTGTAAAAAAATCTAGAAAACTATTATTTTCTTTCCCCTGCACAATTATGCATCAATTCAGGTTGATCTATGAAATAAAACCCAATAAAAAACATTGGCCTGGTTGTAACATGACAAAATGTGAAAATTAGTACACATGTAAACCTCGAATGCTCAGTGGTTCAACCTTGAATAAATTCATTTCCCTTGCCTCCCAAATTTAGTGTGAAACAATAATTAATTTGAGTCTGTGCTTGAAAGAGAAGGCCTCAACTACAAGAGAACAAGGCTTTTAGAGTAGACTAAGGCCTGCTTTCAATCCTCTTACATTGTGCCTCATTGAAAATGGATTAGTGAGTAACACCTACGTTTGGGTCCCAGGTCACTTTGGGAGGATTTCACTGAATGGGCCTGACCGACATGAGCTTCCCATGAAGATAATATCATAACATTCAACAGCTTTTTAGCTTTTGTTTTCATCTGAATAAGGATCTGAAGCTTGCTGATCGTTTCCCCACTTCTTTCTTTTATCATTATTTTGTCTTTTTTTCTTTTTTTCTTTTTTTTACTATGCATGGATTATCTGACCTGAAAAGATATAAAATGTCTGTCATTTTTTTAAACACGTTGCCTGTGGACTCCACTGTTTGTGGAAACGCACATGAGCCTTCAGAGGAGGAACGTAAGTAGCTCTCCAGGGTGCTGAAGTTGTCTCCAAACGCCCAGACGAGCCTGCTGAGCTCTACCTGTCACTTCCAGCCTGTAATCCCAGCGCAATGAGCGGGCTGCGTCTTCGTGTGAGCGACACCGAGGCGGATAGGTAAGGTTCTGGGATGAAGAAAGACGCTTAGATCCGAGAAGGCACCTGTAAGATTGTCTGGTCAGATCTGGGGGATGTCCAGATGCTCGTAAATACACGGTAGGTCCGCAGGGTGTCACCAAGGATATTAGTTTATTTAGAAAAAAACAAACTTTTTCTGACATCTTTTTATGTTTCCTTTGGCAGGTGTCATGGGTGTGAATAAACTCTAGTCGATAGTGAATAAAATTATTCACTACCTTGGACACCCTGGAAGGACAATGCAACATCTTCCTCCAAATGGTTGGGACCCCAACCATCCATGCATGCCCATAATAAAAAGCAGAACAACTTTACCGGCGCTGCCCTTTTGTAATTTCCTGCTATGGGTTCTGCTGGGGGTTCTCACCTTTCCCTGCTGTGTTCACTGTCTAATATTCAAAGTAGGGGTTTTAGGGCCTTGGAACTGCGACCCCGTTTACTACAGGGCCCTCCCCACCGTGGCAGCAAAGCTCGCTGTGAGCCGGATCAACGGAGACCCCAGTCTGAACCTGGGTCTAACAATGGACTTCATTGTGCTGCAGGAACCCTGCGAAACCTCCAAAGCCCTCACGGCTTACATTTACTATGACAAGTCGGCGGACGCATTTGTTGGCCCCACCAACCCGGGATACTGCATCGCTGCGTCCCTGCTGGCCAAAAACTGGGATAAGGCATTATTCTCCTTCAGCTGCGTCACCTTCGAGCTGGAGCGCATGCTTGGATACCCAACATTTTCACTGACGGTCCCGTTTACCGTGGACGTGCTGTTCACCGTGTTTAAACACTTCAGGTGGGCCAGCTCCGTGGTGGTCTCCTCTAATGAAGACATCTGGATAGACACTGCAGGGAGAGTGGCTGCAGCTCTGAGGAGGAGGGGGCTTCCCGTGGGTCTGGTTACAGCTATGGGTCTGAACGATACGGAGGTGGAGAGCACGCTGAGGAAGATCCAAAACGCGGGCGAGATAAGGGGTGAGTTTGGCGGGATAAATATCTCACTGTTTTGTTTTAAATTAAAAAAAAAGAAGACCTGAAGGGTCTTGCAAAAGTACTATTACACATTTTGCTTCTTTATAGCTGCAGACTTAAATTGATTCTATTTGGGATTTTATATGATAGAGCAACATGGAAACAAAAGTTAGTGGGACCACTGTTACAATTACAGCTGCAAGATGTGTATACGAAAAGACTGAACCCCATTCTGCCTTGCAAATTAGCTCCAGCTCAGTCAGGTCGGCTCAAGTTTACATGTACAAGAGCAAGTCTTGTGACAGATGAAGTGGACTATTGTCTAGACTTTGACTACGCCATTCTAACACATTGATATGTTTTGATCTAAACCATCCTCTCCATCCATCTTGCTATCTACTGTGATCAGGTTCCATGCGTCTGCATGCACCACAGCGTGATGCTTGCAACACCCTGTTTCACTGTGGGGACGGTGTATTCAGGGCATATTTTGCAAGTAGGCTAAAAAAGTTATTTTCTGGTCAATTTGACTTCAGCACTTTCTTCCACATGTTCACTTTGTCCCTTAGTTTTCTAAACTCGGCTGCAAATCGAATCCCTCTCTTTCTTTCAACACACATTTTCTTCTTGCCACTCTGAACTAATGGACAGATTTGTGTAGTCCACAACCAACAGCTTTCCTGTCAATTTTCTCCCACCTGAGCTGTAAGTCTCTGCAGCCCCTCCAGAGTTACTTTGTCTCTTGGCAGCTTCTCAGATTAAAGCTCCCCTCCCCCAGCCTGCTGGTTCAGGTGAACCTTTGAATGTTCGGCATATGGATTGACCTGTGCTTCATGAGAGAACCTGACCTTGTTTTAAGATTTTCTGTTCCTTGATCTTCGTGCTACAATTGTTCTAATGTTCTCTAACAAATGAAGAAATGCTTTGAAGTCAACGTAAAAAAAAAGGTGAAACACTTCAAGCAGCAGATTACTTTTGCAAGGCACTGTATAGGCCTATCTTTGTGATATAAAAAGAGAAGCTCACAGTAGGCCCATGACTGTAGGAAAATACGAAATGTCAAGCAACCTTTCATATTTTTACTTTAATCCCCTAGCGAAAAAGGACAAACCAAACATGTCCTGTGACCCCGCCATCATTACTAATTTATCTCCTATTTAGTATCAAGTTATCATTGTGGCTAATGGGAAATAAAAAAGTAGGAGAATGATAGAAAACAGGTTGTCTCAGCAATAAGTGTTGTGTCATGACTTTGGCACACTTTGGCAGCCTCATCAAGTGGTATCTTATTTTCTGCTCAATTTGCAAACCATTACAAATAACATAATAAAACAGTGGTAGAAATACAAGCATTGTGATGCCATCATTGTATTTTTCAGTGATCATAATGTGCATGCACTCCCTCCTGGTTGGCGGCGAGTATCAGGTCACCTTTCTCACAAAGGCACACAAGATGGGCATGACTGCGGGAAAGTACGTGTTTGTGCCCTACGATACTCTGCACTACAGCGTGCCCTACAGCAACGTCTCGCACCTCCCTCTCCAGAACAGCAGCCTTCTGAGGGAGGCCTACGATGCAGTCCTCACCATCACTGTGGCCTCTGAGCTGCTGTCTTTCAACGAGGCGTTCACTGCAGCCAAGAGGAGCCAGGAGGTGACACTGCCAGTGCAGGCCGAGCAGGTAGGGGAATGTCTGAATGTCCCATCAGTAGATGGGTTCAACCTTCTTTGTTTTTTGTTCTAAGGCCCACAGTAGTTGTTGCATTCAGTAGTTTGTGCCACACTATCATTTCTGCTAGTTTCTTAAAAAGGGTACAGCAAAACACTGTCCAGTTGTTGAAGTATGCAGATGTTTGGCACATTCAAATTGCAGGTTTCTTCTGAGGAACACAACTATCTTTCTGGCGAATGTTTAGATGAGAACTTTAGCGAACAAACAGGCTCGCAAAAGGGAAGTAACACAGCAAACAGATGAAGGAGGAACTTCTTAAGGAGTTAAATGCAGCGTTAGGTTTAAAACTATATCTTATACATTGAACATGAGCATAAAGAGCGATTTAATCCATTACCTGACAAGACATAGTCATCCACCTAAACTGACGGGCCTCACAAGGAGGGGCTTTATCAGTGTAGCAACCAAGAGTCCCATGGTAACTCTGGAGGAGCTGCAAAGATTTACAGCTCAGATGAGAGAATCAGTTGACAGGTGAACTATTAGTTGTGCATTTCACTCAACTGGCCTTCAATGAAGAGTAACAAGAAGAAAAACAATGTTCAAAAAGCAAAAAACAAAAAAATCTGATTTGCACAACAAACATGTAGAACAAAATGCTCTGGTCATTTGACACCAAAATTGTATTGTTTTGTCAACATGCAAAATTCTACAAATGATGGTAAATTAACTCTGCACATCATGCTGAGCACACCACGCCCACCATGAAACATAGCGGTGGCAGCATAATGCTGTGGAGATGGGTTTCCTCTGGATGGACAAGAATGCTGCGCAAAGTTAATGGAAAGTTAGAAGGAGTTAGAAACAGGGCAATCTTGGAAGAAAACCAGTTGCAGGCTGCAAATGACTTGAGACTAGGGTGGAAGTTCACCCTACAGCAGGAGAACGACTGTAAATATAGAGCCAGATCTGCAGTGGAAGGATTTGGCTGAAAGAACTGCCATGTGTCAGAATGACCCAGTCAAAGTCCAGATCTAAATCCATATAAGAATTGGTGCTAAGACTTTTAAAAAAGCCCATTAAATGACAAAATGGGAAATAGCTTAAGTAATGGGATTGCTTTTATATGTCACTGTAATAGAATTTGTTGTTATTCATTTAGAAAGAGAAATGACAACGGTGCAGTAATAGTTGTAGATATGAACTGAAACATCCATATGACAAGAAGTAACATGAACAACACAATAAGGGAAGAGAAAAACAGATAAAGTAGCATTTAATTTAATTTAATTAGTAGGAATTTGGTTTCCAGTCAGTAATCTGTTTACAACATGACCTAAAGAACGTTATTATCTATGCGTTTGCTTGCACCTCTAGTAAAATAGCGACTGTACCCTGCAGGTTAACCCTCTGTTTGGAACCATCTACAACAGCATATACCTACTGGCCAGGTCCATTCACAACGCCAGGAATGCAGGCATGCAATTGTCAGGCTCAAATCTGGCCTACTTCACCAAGAACACAAGCTTCAATGGCTTCAACCAGAAGGTTCAGGTGGACAGAAGCGGGGAAGTTAAGACCAACTATGTCATCTTGGACTCTGACAGCAGGAGCAGTCAGCTTTACCAGGCCTACTTTGTGGACCTAAAAGCTGGAGAGCTTCGTTTTGCAGGAAGGTCAATCCATTTCCCAGGAGGATCCCCTCCAACGTCCGACTCCCGCTGCTGGTTTGACGACAATGTCATCTGCACAGGAGGTACAACATGGCTTGTTAAGTTACACAGTCGACAATTAACAGCAATGTTTTGGGTTATTTAGCCTGTACTGAGAGGGAAAAATGGGGGTTGTTTTTTTAAAGTCATATTTTCACTATGTCATTCATTCATTCACTTATAAATGTCACAGTTCCAAACTAAATGTTTAGGTCCAAGATGAATATCTAGTTTACAAACTAAGTCAGAATCAGAATCAAGTTTAATCGCCAAGTAGGTTTGCACATACAAGGAATTTGACTTGGTGTTGATGGTGCAGACAAAAATAAGAATAAAATAAAATTGAATAAAATGGATATATATACAGAAGTAATATACATTCAGTAAACTGTGCGTTAATGTAACGCAGAAGCTAAATATTACATTTGCAAAACAAAATTTGTTTTAGATCCAAAGTAAAAATTTTGTTTACAAACAAAATATTTGGTACTAAACTACATTTAGCCCCGAGCTGAATATTTAGTTAACAAGCTAAATAATTAGTTAATTAAACTTAATTCTATAAACCTATTTTGTAAGTTAAACTAAATTAAATGGCTAATTTACAGACATTTTGTTTGTGAACTAAATATTTTGTTTACAAACAAAATATTTAATTTTGCTATTTTTTTTTTAGTTCCAACCTAAATATTTAGGTCTGAGCTTGTGAAAAGAGATCCCCAGTAAGGGCTAGATTTATCGTTACTCTGACAATTCGCTTAACCCTAAAAAACCTCACACTTGCATTGGGGAGGTAAAGGAGGTCGGGTCAACTCTCAATAAGCTCCCCGACTGGCACCGTCTAATAAAAACATGTTTATGGAAGTCTCCACATTCCACTGGGTTCACAAGGCCATGGCTGTGTTTTTCTGAGCTGTGAAAATCTTTGTTATGGTTTCATCCTATATTGTTATGGTTTTATGTCCTGAAGCAGCAGTTTGCTATATTAGTCTGAGTGCTTTGTCTAGCAGACAAAACAGAAGCGAGCAGCTGCTGTACGGATCCATTGTAATTGCTCTGTTCTCAAATAAAGTGCTGGAACTTGATCAGATAACCATTTCCTTTTATTTAATCAATAATTCAGTAATGAGTTATTAATTCTGACAATAATTTACAAACTGAATATTTGGTATTTAGTTTGTAAACTGAATATTTAGGTCTAAACTAAATACTCTTTTTCCAAACTAAACATATCATTTCTAAACTGAATATATCATTTGCAAACTAAACATGTAGAGCTTAGAGCTAAACATTTATTTTGGAAATGTGACATGAGTGGCATGGTGAAAACATGACTTTCAAGATTCACCGCCATTTCTTTTCTCTCTCTAATGACAGGCAAAATAATCCAAAATACTGCTGTTAATTTTTGACTGTGTAACAAACGGCACTCCAGAGTAAAAGGCCCTTTTCATTTGGTGTTTGGTATCCACGCTAGAATCACTTGTCCACCTCCAAACACCTCCAACTCTGTCAAGTGATGTGTTCTCGTTTTTTAGGTGTGGAGGTGTCTTACATAATGATAGTGTTGGCTGTGATCCTCAGCTTGGTTGTAGGAGGGCTCTTCATAACTCTTTACGTCAGGTACGGTCTGCCAAGGTGGTTGCTTACTGATGTCTAATTCTAGAAACAATTACCATTACTGGCTGGCCTCTTTTTTTTCACCTTTTCTGTAACCGCTTGGCAGGAGGAGACTTCAACAAATCCAGCTGATCAAAGGTCCCAATCGGATCCTGCTGACTTTAGAAGATCTCACTTTCATCAATCCTCAGCTCAGCAAAAAGGCAAGCTGCAACCAGTCATTACCATAAGCTTAATCTCAACCCTGTCTCACTAAAAGCCCTATTCACATCAAATTTACACAGTTTTGCTAGTTTGTCTGAAATGTTATTCAATAGATTAAATAATAAAGGGGGACCTCTTTTACATTTGTATGGATCAATTTTATCAATTCAATTCAATTTTATTTATATAGTGCCAATTCTTGACACGTCATCTCAGGGCACTTTATAAAGTCAAATTCAATCAAATCATCCAGACCGATTGGTCAAAAAGTTTACTATCTAAGGAAACCCAGCAGATTGCATTGAATCTTGACAAGCGGCATTCACTCCTGCTAAAAGAGCGTAGAGCCGCAGTGGACAGTCGTCTGCATTGTCCATGGCTTTGCAGCATCAACAATACAATTTCAGTTTTATTCAGAAAACTGAAAGAAAAACCCAGGCACTGATGACAGAAAAACATTTAAAAAAATTATAATTGCATGCTAAGATGTAACATCGTCATTCTTTGAGGGAATATGGCCAACTGTCTCTTCAGTATCTATGAGATATCCTCAAGCTGTAAATCATCCAGAATGGGCCTCTATTTGACTGAAATATTCACAGTTGTCGCAGGAATATGCTCAAGTATTAAACCCTGATATGTCCATGTTGATGTACCACTGGATCCTTGGTACATAAAATATAATGTCAGTTTTTCTGCAAATTAAAATTCGGAAACCCTTTCAGAGGAGCTTGTATATAGGGCTATTTGTTCCTATTATGGTTTTGGGGTATATTTTTTAATGCAGTGATGCATAATGCTTAGTAGAATGGAATAGAAATATATTGTTGTCCCTCAATGGGGAATTGCAGGTTTGCAAGTGGCAAAGTGACAGGCAAGTTAATTAGATGCAGCATGCAGACTGACACAAAGGTCAAATATAATAATAAATAGTAAGAAATAAAAAAAAAAATGTTCAGTAAAGGAAAACTTACAAGATTAGGAAAAACACCACACAGTTATCAAAAATAGCATGCTGAGCTTCCAAAACAAATCTGAGTGCGATCATTTTAAAAAGTAACAATAGTAATAGTAAAACCTGTTGAGTTACCTCACTAAAGCATATATATATATATATATATATATATATATATATATATATATATATATATATATATATATATATATATATATATATATATATATATTTATATTCATCGTTTCTAAACTGATTGCTCTCTAGGTAAGGATTGTACAGACTAATGGTTGCTGGGATCAGTCTTTCTGTGAAAGATCCTTACGTAGGAAATCCTGACAGCCTCACCTGTCACCAGTTATACCACTAATTGTAAAGCCTCCCAAAAAAACAGCCTTGTTTGTTCTTTAAACTTTTCTTTCTTTCCCCTGTGTCTCCCACTTTTCCTGGCATCGCTTATTACATGCTGACATATTTTCTGTCTCAAATAGATTAAATGCTGAATCTTACCCATCGGTTTGTTGCACTTTCAACAATGTTGTCTGCAGAGGGCCTTAATGTTCTATTATTTATATCTTTTACACAGAAAATTACTCTGGAGGACCTGAGTGAGTCCAGGAGCGCTCTGGATGACAAGTCAGCAGACCCTTCCCATTCTGTTAACAGCATGCAGACGGCAACTCACGAGAACTCGAGCGTCGCTGTGTATGAGGTGGGTTACCATTGGACCATACGCTACGCCCTGAGCAATGATGTTAGAAAGGTTTTAACTGGTTAAGTGGCTACACTAATCCAATATCAGAACAATGTATTAAATAAAAACAACCACAAGATATTCAAAAGGCAGTTATGTGAACTTTTACCAGAGCATTTCTGTTTTTGAGTTGTATCTGATGTTCATAATTGTATAATTAATCTACGTTCCGTTGTTGGGAAGCTAGCAATCATGGGTTGAACATGCTGAAGGTGATAAAAGCGATCTTGAGATTTCATTCATGACTCTAAAATCAAAGGAGATGTTTTCTGAGATGTACATTTCTTTTTTATTATTTTTTTCTTTTATTTTTTTGTGACTCACAGTTTAACATCCTTAAAAGAAAACATCTGCTCCATCTTGCAGGGGGACTGGGTCTGGCTCAAGAAGTTTGAGGAGGGCCATTTCAAGGAGATGAAACAAAGCACAACCAAGATTTTCACAAAGGTAAGGCAGCATATCAACGCACTTTGCAGATGAATCAATCGTTCACGTTGCTAATGCCATTTATTACCGTCAGAACTCGTTTTCCAGTGTGGACTGATGATAAACACGGCAGCAATCGTGAAAGAATTCATGACAGCTTCAGATAATAATCGAAGGTAGTATATTTCACGTTATCTTCTTGCTTCTGCAGATGAAGGACCTGAGAAATGAGAACGTAAATCCCTTCCTGGGCTTCTTTTTGGACTGCTTCATGTTTGCCGTGGTGACGGAGCACTGCTCACGGGGGAGTCTGCAGGACCTGCTCAGGAACGAAGACGTTAAATTAGACTGGATGTTTAAGTCCTCGCTTTTACTTGATCTTATCAAGGTAAACGCTACTATTGTACCCTTTATGCCTTAAAACCCTGAATCTTCCCTGGCTGCTTCATGTGACCTATATCATTTTAGGAGCTTTGCAAAAAGAAAATAATCAAGACAACTTTTTTATCTCCGTTTCGTGTGCTGCTTGCTTCCAAATAAACAACAGTGTTGAACGTGTTGTGTTTCCAGGGTATGAAATATCTTCACCACAGGGACTTCCCCCACGGCAGACTTAAATCTAGAAACTGCGTGGTGGACGGGCGCTTTGTTCTCAAGATTACAGACTATGGCTACAATGAGCTGCTGGAGTCTCAGAAAGCGCCCTTTGAGGAACCGCCGGCTGAAGGTAGACCTACCTCTGCTTTGGCAACCGCAAAGAGGTGGAAAGAGTGTCAAAATAATCAACTTGATTTATTATTCTGTACTAAGTGAAATGTTACTATGGCGGATTTGGGATCCAATCCCTTTACATTCATTAAATTTTAAAAGTAAAAACTACCTACAGTAGTTACTTTTTACAGTTGTGAGAGAGCACAGCAGGATATTCATCTCAAACTAGGCTTCTGAAACTAGAATAAATCAAAAGACTAAATATACAGCTGAACATTCAGAACATTTGGAAGGTACTTGGTGAACATTATGACAATGGTGTTCTCGGCAACTTGTTGATGTTAAAAGGAATATCTCAGGTGTTTTAATATAAATCTGAATAAATTAGTAATGCTCTGTCAGCAGCTGAATAGGTAAAGTTTTTTTAATGGCACCTTTCACTGATTGAAAGAAACATCATCAGGGGCTTCACAAAGGAATGAAATCAGTCACTGCTGCTATTGACAGGGGAAAAATGTCCTAATTGGGGCTCAGCTGGATCTGTTTCTGTTCCCCCAACAAGCTTTTCTTCTATAAAGTAAAGTGACGTAAAGTAAAGTGATGTAAAGTGAAGTAAAGTGCTTTATTTTTCATTATACATAAAAGGTACACACAACGAAATTACATAGAGGGATGGACGGTTTCAGCACTTTTTAATATGTTTGATCGACTGATGAGATTAAAAAGTCACTACCTCCAATGAACTAACGCATTAACATTTGTGTAGCTACTAATTTAACAAGACCCTTCATCAAGCAATTGTTTATTTTTCATTCATATTTAAAGAGACTGAATTTGATTATTCGAATTTTTCATCATCGTTCTCTAAACGCTAACTTTATACTGAGCACCAGTCAGAGAGCAGACAACCAGCTGATCAGTGGCCACCCTTATGATCCAAACTTACTTATTCCATTTAGTAATTAAATCTAACATTATTACTGTTCATCTTGAATAAATCAGTGGTAAGAATATATTGGATGTTTCACAACAGACCAGGATCCTGTCCACTTATCACTGGGACTGACATGTTTTCAAATGTGAAGTTTGGAAATAATCCGTCGTTGGTCACTTCAGTATTAACTGTAGTCATTATTATATATTTGAATCACTTCACTTACTGATATTTATTTAAATGTTGAGAGCGCTGTAGGATTTAGAACAATGACACATTTCTAAATATTTATTGCATGTTGGATAATGTAGTAGGCTATGCTAATATTTAATCTATGCGCTATACAAATTAGAACAGTAGGGCATGACAATGGTGATGCATGGAGAAGGAGTGTAATACAAAACTGTATTCTTCCACCCACTTTGAATGTGTGAAACTGTTTTCTTTTTTTTTCATGGTGAATTCTTGAAACTAATTAATAAACATGCTAGGATAGAAGGGTGAACTAATTATTGGTTTTTCACTGCCATTGAAAACCCCTTCAAAGAAAGAGATCATAACCGGGCCAAGACACACACACACACACACACACACATACACACAAATAGAGGCTGATTGGATGGTTTTCTTGTATGGCTGCTGACATAATTTCTAAGTAACTACCTTCCTAGTTTGGAAGTTTGGAAAACGGCATTTGTCCGTCAGCAGCTCAAAGGAGGCAAACCCTTAGTTTGTGAATAATTACAGGCTGGTCTCAATATTATGTATTCTGGCCAAAGTATTTGGAAAATTGGTCTTTGATCAACTGAGGGATTTTTTAGAATCAAACATGCTATTGTTTAGATATGAGCTAATATGCTAATGGTAGCGCAGTAGCTGAATTTAGCTCCTGATGGCTTACACAGCTGATGCCTGCTAACATGCTAAGGCTTGCATGTACAGCCCTACTTTACGTTTATTCTATGAGACGCCTGTAAACACTTTTTCCGCTGTTTCTTTT
Source organism: Fundulus heteroclitus (assembly GCF_011125445.2). Lineage (NCBI taxonomy): Eukaryota > Metazoa > Chordata > Actinopteri > Cyprinodontiformes > Fundulidae > Fundulus > Fundulus heteroclitus. The sequence continues at coordinate 8,855,226 of NC_046378.1, read as the reverse complement.
CAATTTCTGCTGTTATTGCCCATTTTTACCAACTCGGAGAAGGTTGATGTTGTAAGGAGATGAAGGAGTAGGCTACTCCTTGTATCTTCTTACAATTGAACATCCAGATTCACCTGTTTTTACTTCCATCTATACACAAGTTGGGTACGGATTACTAAACATGTCACCATGCTCATATCAACACATTGCATTAGAAAGTCTCCCACTTCTCCTTTCCTTCTCAAGCTCACATGCTCAGACTCCACTAAACTTCACGCTCTAGCTGCTACTCTTCAGTGTCTTTCTGTTGAATTTCGAACAGAAGTTTCAACCATTTATGCACTTTATGCTAACCTGCTTCTGTTTATCTATACAACAGATTGGTGTACAAAACATCTATGCAGTAAATTCACATCTTTTTGGTTAAAAAAAGTTCTTATTGTTCTTGGTAGTCCATTTTTTTATGACATCCACAAATAACTGTGAAATGACACAAGTGCTTCTTTGTCTTTCTTTTTCTCTCTCAGAGCTTTTCTGGACAGCACCCGAGTTTCTAAGGGACCATGCAAATTTTCGCAAAGGGACTTATAAAGGAGATGTTTATAGCTTTTCTATAATCCTTCAAGAGGTGGTCGTGAGAGGGCCACCGTACTGCATGCTGGATTTATCCCCTGAAGGTGTGTATTCCCACAGGGGACTCTCCCACTGCTGTATTACTGAATTACAGACTTTATTGCTTATAACAGTTTTGCACAACAGTTTCAATATGTTGTTATTGTGCCGTGCATCTGAACCGAATGCAAAAGTTTACCTGTGCAAGATTTTTAAAAGTTGATTAAAACTTAGACATGTCTTCGTGCATAGCAGTTTTTTTTTATTCTCACATGACATCCCCATAGCCCTTATTAACAAGATCTTTATTTTTTCTTCAACAAAGTATTTGGCTGGATATATACAAAACCCTCAGATTTAAGAGGAACGGTTTTTAAACCTTTGACTCATTTTATGAGCTGCATGTTAGATATAATATAACAGATATAATTGAAGCTGGTCATTTTGCATTATACCATTAGTCATTTCCCTAATTAAACCATCTTTGGCAATGGTAGCGAAGCACATTTCTTTTTTATTATGGTCATAATTTCACACTGATAAATTCACAAATGTCTACATTTTCATTGAGAAACATTTATCCAGTGGGGGAAAAAAACTAATCAAAAAGTTTTTTCTTCCTTCACTAAATCCCCTGTGCAAATGTAACCTTAATAATTCCCTATAAAACGCATGTATCTGAAGTATTTTAGTTGTATACCTTGCTTTTTTTAGTGCGTGAACTTTAATTTAGCAATCTCTCGCTTCCTGTTGCATAAGAGAAGATGCATTGCCCCATTTCTGTTAACATTTTAAAATGTGAACACGAGAAACACAAGAGAGAATATCATTTAGAGTGGGTGTGTATGTATTTATATCTGTAATGAAAACTGCTGTGAGAAAATAGCTGCTCGACTAAATCCCGCAGCTACTGACAGACCAATAGCAAACCTTTTATAAATGACCAAAACTGTGATAACTCACCTTTTAAAAGAGGATACCACAGATTTGTTTGTAGTACAATTCAACTTTTTATTATTCTCAGTTTAAAAATAAAAACACTGCAGAATTTTGCTCAAAATGTCCATGCATGAAGAAGCAACTCTTAGATTTTGTTGAAATTTACTGTTTTCAAGTTGAATGACTGGTGTATCGTTGTTTTCTGACTGGTTCTCACCTCCCTCGTTTTACTTCCAAAATATTTTCTGGTAGGAAACTGGCTTTGTTCAAAGTACAACAACAAATGTGTCCTTTCTCCTTGGTTTCGTCCCCCAGAAATCCTCCGTAAAGTAAAGAAGCCTCCGCCAATGTGCCGTCCTACCGTCGCACCGGATCAGGCGCCGCTTGAATGTATCCAGCTGATGAAGCAGTGCTGGAGCGAACAGCCTGACCGCAGACCAAATTTTGATGAGATCTTTGACAGGGTAACCTTTTGACATTATTACCCATTATTACACGCCCGTTACAATCAAACAAACTCATCGCACTCATGAAACGCGTGTCGCTTTATCTGCCCGACAGTTCAAGATCATTAACAAAGGTAAGAAGACCAATATCATTGACTCCATGCTGAGGATGCTGGAGCAGTACAGCTCTAACCTGGAGGATCTTATCAGAGAGAGAACAGAGGAGCTGGAGGTGGAAAAGCAAAGAACGGAGAAGCTGCTCTCTGAGATGCTCCCACCGTGAGTGAACGATTGGACACGCGCATACAGCGTTAGGGGCTTCCTACTTCTCTTTAATTGTGCCGCTGTGTCCTCTGTCCAGTTCTGTTGCGGAGGCTCTTAAGACTGGCGCCACGGTGCAGCCAGAGTACTTTGATCAGGTGACGATCTACTTCAGCGACATTGTGGGTTTCACCACCATCTCCTCGCTGAGTGATCCCATTGAAGTGGTGGATCTTCTGAATGACCTCTACACGCTCTTTGACGCAGTGCTCAGCAACCACGACGTCTACAAGGTCAGAGAATACGAACGTCGCTAGAAGCACCTTTTGTGTCGGAGTTGTGTCCTTTGACGGCGTCCGTCTAAAGTTTGCCCGGACAGACGCTGGGTTCCTGAGTACTAAACAGATGTGTGGGTTTGACAGGTGGAGACCATTGGGGATGCTTACATGGTCGCGTCGGGCCTGCCCAAGAGGAACGGCAACAAGCACGCCGCAGAGATTGCCAACATGTCTCTGAACATCCTCAGCTCAGTGGGCTCGTTCCACATGCGGCACATGCCAGACGTGCCCGTCAGGATACGGATAGGAATCCACTCAGGTGGGCTAGTGGGAAGAAACACTGATTATGTTCCTTTATACACTGCAGGAATACAGAACATTTAGAACGTGCTGATTTGATATGTTACGTTCATCCAAAAAAGATCAGGTATTTAAAACAATTAGGATACCAATATGTTTTTATGGTTAACATTTCTACTCTTTTGCGTTCTCTTTGCTCGTTCTCAGGTTTTCGACCACTGCGGGGTTCTAGAGTACAGCGCTGTCAGACATTTATTTAAAGTCGTCATAGGCATTCGTTTCCTGTTAATCCGACACTTCTGAAGATTGATTTAAAGGTTTTGTTTTCATTTTTGCAACAATTATCCAACAAACTAGCGAATATTAAAAACAAATGAAGAAGTTTGAATATATTGTTGATTTTCTCTTATCCACACAGGGTCAACATTATAAATACAGACCATATTAACCATACAGCAGAGTACATTTAGATTACTTGATTTCCTGGAATAGTCAGCTTCTAACCATTTATCAGAAACATCTTCTAGTGCTGAGGTCTGAGCATTTATGAAGACCTCACCAGAAGCTTGATAACAACATTCTTCCAAAAACAGTGGAATCAAACTTATTCTCTTCTAGACAAAGTCTGCAGAGGTTGCAACAAGCTACAAGAGTCAGCATTTCTGTCGGTAAACTAAACTACCCTCTGTTTAGTTTGTTTATTTACTTAATCAGGGGCAATGCACAGACAACCCCAACCCACTAAAGGTGCACTGCACCAGATTCTCACTTCTTGGCTAATTTCTATCAGCAGCCCTCTCCGTGGCAGATAAAAAAAAGAAAGGAAAAATCGACATAAACAGAACGTTACTGTAGAAAAAAATGGTTGCTGTAAACACAATACCATCCAAAATCCAATATTACAAAACACACATACATTGTTAATCATAAAATACATAAACATTCATCCGTGTAAAAATACATACATGTTGGGTGTCTAACCGGGGCACTAACCTGGATAGTTAACTGGTTAACACTTACTTGCCAGGCTCCTCGGCTTACTTTGCAAAGAGCCGAATGCCAAAAACAACGTCCAGTAAAATACGCATATTTATTTCATTGCCCTTATTATATGGTACTTACTGCAATTTTTTGGTCTCTGTTGCTTTAGCTGACAACGGTTTTAAATGTTAATGGACAAACTAAGACCAAATTATGATGTTTGGCAGCAAAAATAAAAATTACTCGAAGACGGATTTAAAAAATGTTGGAGCTGAAAAAGATGGGGTCAATTTATGGTCTTGATGCGTAAATCTGTAGGAAATCCTTTTGCCATCCTTATATACAGGACCTACAGGGGTGTGACGAATGTTTGCCCCCTTACAAATTTCCTTTGTTTTTTGCTTTTTTTTTGTTACTCTTCAATGTAATGAAAAACAAACTGTCCCCCTTGCTAAATCATTTATTACTTATAACTAACGGCAAAAGCTGAGTTCAGTTTCACCAACCAAACCCACCCCTGATTACTGCCAGACCTGAAAAAAAAAACAAGAAGTCCCTTACATAGAATCTATCTGATAGCAAGAACCCACACAAGAGTGGGCAACACACCAAAATACAGTCCAAGAGTCTAGCTACTGACGGCTCATGCAGGAGCTCCCAAAAGAACCCCAAACTACATCTCAAACACAGAAGGTCTCGTTTGCCTCGGTTAATATCGGTGTTCATCATTAAACATGAAGAAAGAGATAGAGTTCCAATGAAAGAACCGCTGAATAAATAAAATCCAAAGGCCTCACATTTGCCAAAAGACATCTAGATGATCCCAAAAACTTTGGGGTGAAAATATTGTGGACCGACTTGATAAAAGTGGAATGTTTTTAGAAAGTGTGTGCCTTTAGGTTTGGTCAAAAACACAGTATTTAAAAAAAAAAAGAACATCATAGCTACAGTCGACCTGTACTGGTAGTAGAGGAACAGTCTGGGTATGCATTGCTTGCTTCAGGAGCTGACCAACCTGCTGTCATTGATGTAGCAATGAATTGTTTTTTTTTCTTCTAGACAAAACCTAAAGAACAACGTCCATTCATCAGTTTGGAGCCTTAAGCTCCAGCACACCGAGGCTGTGGAGCTGGACAATGAGCAGAAGCTCACTAGCAAGTCCACCTCTGACTGACTAAAATTCGTTTTTTGAGTTTGCCCAGTCAGAGTCCAGACTTAAATAGAATGAAATGTTCTAGAATGACCTTAACCAGGAAGTTCACGCAGGAAACCCCTCCGATGTGTCTGAACCAAAAGAATGTTGTCCACTTTTTATTTGTTGCTCCAGGGCCCTGTGTCGCTGGGGTTGTCGGGCTGACCATGCCTCGGTACTGCCTTTTTGGAGACACCGTCAACACTGCCTCTCGTATGGAATCCACTGGGCTGCGTCAGTATCCCTCACACGTTTACTCCACATTCCACTGCTCTTTGTCATTTTTTTTTTCTCCCCATTGCTTTAAATGTCCTCCTCCCCTCTCAGCTTATAGAATCCATGTAAATTGTAGCACTGTGAAGATCCTTCGTTCTCTAAATGATGGATATAAAATAGACGTCAGAGGCAAAACAGAGCTGAAGGTAACGCACCTGGAAGATGACGACGAAGGATTAGTGCCACGGGTTTTACGCCGGATCCGGATCGGAGTAACCGTTTGCTCCTTGCTTGCAGGGTAAAGGTATAGAGGAGACGTACTGGCTTGTGGGGAAGTCCAACTTTTCGAAACCTTTGCCAAAACCGCCAGAGATAAAACCAGGGTAAGAGTTCAGATCTAAGAATACTCTTTGAACATTTGCACTGACTAATCAAAATGTTCAAATGTGAGCAACAACCCCATTGTATGGATGCAAACTTGTCCACTTTGTCACATTACAAACCTCAAATTGGCAAGCATTTTATTCAGATGTTCATGGAGTGCTGGACCGACACAACGCAGGGCCTGGTTGCAAAGTACGAGCAAAATTATGCCTTGTTTAAAAAATATATATATTGCAAATAAGAATCTGAAATGTGTGGTGTATATTTCTTTTCAATGCACCAAAAAATGGCTGCTTCGTAGAACTAGTTTTGCTGGAATTACTGTTTTATTTTTTGCAGTATCTCTCTATCAGCTTCACACACAGGGAGTCAAATATCTGCCCGTTCCACGTAACATAGTTCAAGCTCAGTTAGATTGTTTGAGAAACATCAGTTCTCATGTCTTGCCAAAGACTCTCAATTGGATTAAGATGCATACTGTGAGACGGCCATCCTAACACAATAATGTTCTTTTTTTCTGCATGATTCCATTGTCCATGTAGCTTTATCTTTAGGGCCATTTTATTGATTGAAGATGACTCTTCATCCCGTTTTCAAGCATTTTGGCCGCCTTCAGCAGGTTTTCTTGCCCTGTACCAAAGAGACTCATCTCCACAGCATGATGCTGCCACCCCTCTGTTGAGGTTGATGTGCAGTGTCAGTTTTCCACAGTACACAGTGTATGTATCTGAACAGAGCTTATTCATCCATGTTGCTGTGTCCCTTATGTGGCTTATGGCAAACTAAATTCTTATAGCTTCATTCAGCTGTGGCCTCTTTTCCACAAAGGCCCGATTTTGAGGAGTTAACGATTGACAGAGTACTTTTTCATGTCAATGGATTCTCCCACCTGAGCTGTGGATCTCTGCAGCTCCTCCAGACATTTGGTTTCTTCTCTAGTACATGTTCCCCATGCCGATGGAGGGCTAGATCTCTTCTTTTCGCTCTACATTACAATTTATCACAGAGCATTCCAGCCAAAGTGCGCAGAAAGAGGACGTTTACGGTTGTAATGTGACAAACTGTATTAGTACACCTGCAAGGCACTGTATTTTCATAAATGTCTGCTTGTCACTGGTAAACCTTGGACGTGTAAAACTGCCGTTGTCGACCGTTGCTCCAGGGAAGACAATCATGGGCTCAGACCTGAGGACGTAGCTGCCTACAGGAGAAAGAAAGCCGAGAAAAAGGCTTGACCCTCTCATTTCAAACACAGGAGGTATAGATCTGCATGCTGCATGCTGTTGTGCTGTGGGTGTTCGACCGTGGCTTCAGCGTCGGTTTGATGTGACCCCACTGCACCCTCTGAGTCTCCACACCCGCAGCTTCCTCTAATGGATTTCTGAATCCCACTGACTGATAGGCTCATTAATCTCTTGATCTTTTCATCTTCCTCCTCATCTTCTTAAGTGGATTGGAGAAAGCCCTGCTTGTTTACTGTATTCATTCTTTTTTTTTGTGTTGGCTGACAGAGTTCCCCTTTATTTTTTTACCTTATTGTGTTTGTTAGAGTACTTGATGTTTGTTTTGGGGTTTTTTGTTCCACTATTGTGCTCCCTTCAATCAGCCGGATTGTACACAACTGGCTTTAACTCCACGTTTTCTGCTTAACTAGGGACAACTGGCAAGAGATGGTGACAGAGGAGATCAAGACCCATTTCCGCAAGGCCAACAGGCAGGTGGACAAAAAAATCTGAATCACTTGAGAGGAAGAGGAGCGGATAAATACATTTTTAAAAAAAGGACCTGCAGAGGAGCACAGGTAGGAGGCATCCAGATGAAGACAGAGAAGATGAGCTGGGAGGGGCGAGCACAGGACTGAGAGCGCGCCCAGCCTCTCACCGTGGCTTAATGCAGACTTGTTTAAGAGGATTGTTCATGGACTGGCTAATCTTCCTGCAGCCAGCGCAGCAGAACATGACGGTGCTAATGTAATGAGAGTGGTCACATCACCTGGCTGCCTACCAGCTGCCAACATGTACTTGGTCCTTAATGAAGGATGAACTCGTTCATTCCTCTCTGCAATCGCTGGCCACTGCGTGGTCCACTACTCAGGGCAACCGGAGGTTCACCCATCCCGAGACTGGACGTCCCCGAACGCCTACTTCAGAGTAAAACGTTACTATGAAAGCTGTTTTTAGTCGAGCTACAGAGCTGAGCCTGTTACGTCCCGTGTGGAAAATAAGCATTTGATACGCCGCTGATTTTGCACGTTCTCCCACTTACAAAGAATGGAGAGGTCTGTAATTTTACAGCATAGACACACTTAGAAACAGAATCTAAAGATATATCCAGAAATTCACATTTTGGGATATTTAAGTAATTGTTTAGCTTTGTTTGTTTGTTTTGTTTTGTTTTGTTTTGTTTTTGCATGAAATAAGATTTGGATGCAATAGAAAAATAGAACTTAAAGTGTCAGTAGGTTGCTTTTTTTTTAAATATATATTTGTTTACATATTTGATAAAACCACTCACCATGTCCTGACAGTAAGATATCAGACAGTCTGTGAAAAAAATAAAGCTCCTCCGGCTCCTCCAAGTGGTCCTGCTGCCATTTGCAGAAATACACCACTCCCGGTCAGAAACAGCCAATCAGAGACAGGAGGAATGTCTGGCTCTGATTGGCTGTTAGCATAGTCAATCAATTGCGTCTACACATTGCTCACACCCCTACCCTACACAGACATTCTAGGTCAAGATAGCAGAAACAACACAATGTTACAGGAAAACTGCCAATTTCTCGAATGGCACCTGCTCAGAAAAGAAATACAAGAAAACAGAAGAAACAAAAGCGAACTGAAAAGAAAGAATTAGAGCGTTCACTGCAGGCTCCACTGTGGGGGAGGAGCTGTGGAGGGAGGGCTGCAGCACAGCAGAGAGCAAGAGGGAGGGACCTGTAAGATGTACTTGTTCAAATGCTCAGGCTAAGTCTGCAGTTTTCTCAGAACTCCCTACTGCAGCTTTAATATTTGGCACTGAAAAACTTTGTTTACAATTACAGATGAACAGGTTTAAAGACACACCAGCAGGGATTGTCGCCCAGTCTTCAATATATATCTTATCCAGATAATTTAGGTTACAGGATTTTCACAGGGAAACAGAGTTTTAGCTCACTCCAATCATTTTCTATTGGGTTTTGGGCTGGAGACTAATAAGGGCAGCAACAGTTGTTGCCTTCTCTCCAAGCCGCTGGCCTGTTGTCCCGTAGCACCATCCCAACCTTGTGCAGGTCTACAATTCTGACCCTGCTGTCCTTAAACAGCTCTTTGGTCTTAGCTGTGGTGGAGAGATTAAAGTCTGATTGGGTGATTGGACAGGCATCTTTTATAAAGGCAATGTGTTTAAACAGGGGCAATTGTGTGAGAGCCAGAATTCTTGCGGGTTGGTAGGTGATCATGTACTTGTTTCATGAGATAAAAGGCAATTGAATTATTTAAATATCACACTGTGTGAATTTCTGGGTATATTTAGAGTCTGTCTCTCACAGTTTAAGTGTACCTAAGCTGAATATAACACTTCTCCATGCTTTTAAATTGGCAAAACTTGCAAAATCTGCGATGCATCAAATAATAATTTTCCCCACTATAGCTGTTTATATTAACAATGTGTTTTAATTTGCCTACCAGAGCTGGAAGGCAACAGCTGCTATTGTGTAAAACTAAGTTTTTGAAGAAAAAACAAATCTCCTTGCCAGGTTGGTTTTTCTGTCAGCAAACCAACACTGAGTTTGTCCCCTTCCAACAAGCTTTCCACGGTAACAACACTTCCTATAGCTTACAGTAAAGCAACTAAAGCAAAGAGGCCAACTTTTGGAAGGTACCACAGGAAATATAAAAAGTATATATATTTTTTTGGTGTTTATTTTAAAATCTTGAGGTCCTTCAATAAGACAAAAGTTCAGCAAAGCTCGTCAATGATTGTGAGAGAAAGCTGGTAATTTAAGGCTTGGTGTCAGCACTTTAACTTTCCAGAAAGTTGTTATTTTTAACGTCAAACTAATTGTTTTAGTGTTACCAGAGTCTGTGATGGCAAGGAAGTCAATTCTAGTTTTCTTTTCTTGAACTCTCTGTAGATATTATTAACGAGTTTGTTGTCATCAGATAAATCTCCCCATAATGTTGATGAAAATTTGCTTTGTGCATTTAAATGTGTTGTTTTGTTTTTTTTGTCTATTTATTTTTTACACATTGTTAAAGCGAAGCAGTTATGCCAACTGGTGAGTTGCTCTTCCTCAGAATAGCGGCCCGAGCAAGAGCCGCTGCACCACTGAAGCAAGGCCAGAGGCACCGTCCTCACACTATTCGGGGCGCAGATGGGAAAATCCACAGAAGCTGACAGCCTTGAAAACCCTTTTCATGTTATAGTTGACGTGAACGGGTTGTTTCATGATGAAATGACTCCCCCTGTTGTTCACTTGGTATGGGACACACTCCAAAATCAATGTACGCCTCTCTCATCAGCTGTAATTATATGGGTTAAGAAAATCTAAACCTATCTAAAATATTTTGAGACAATGTTTCTGATTTAAAACTTTCACAGGTTTCTCCTTAATGTACAGAACACATTAAAATACAGTTGGACTTATTGTATAATGTCTGCTTCAAACATTGGTTGGATTGTATCGCTGTCTTTCTTTAAATGAGTCTTTTTTTTTTTTTTTTGTTCTAGTTCTTCGCATATGAATATCAGGTAAAAGGAACAAAAAATAAATAAGAAAGATAGTAAAAAAAAAACTAAAGCTAGTGATGAAAAAACAATTCAATAGAATAAATATATGTGTTTGCCTAAGTCCTAATCTTGCAACAGATTTCATCATTTTAAAATATTCAATAACAACTTCAACTTTTTACTAACATACGAAGTTTATTAAACTCCATCGATCCTTGTAGGCTTTGCTTCATGTGCTTTGTTTAAAATGATAACAGCAAATTATTTGAGAAACGTGTATAGTGTGGATTTATTTGAATGATGTATGTCTCGTATGTCGTAACTGCAATGCAAACTACAATCTATATGTAAATAATTACCATATAAATAAATGACTTGTTTGTATCCCTTTGTCCACAAGGAGGTGCTGTTGTATTTATAGTTGTAGGTTTGTCAAAGTTTCTTACTTTTTGCAAGGCTCAAGCAATATTCCTTTTAAGGGAGATATATATATATACATATAGATAGATAGATAGATAGATAGATAGATAGATAGATAGATAGATAGATAGATAGATAGATAGATAGATAGATAGATAGATAGATAGATAGATAGATAGATAGATAGATAGATAGATAGATAGATAGATAGATAGATAGATAGATAGATAGATAGATAGATAGATATAGAGTCTTACTGATTTTTTTAGGTGATTCCTTTATTTAAAAAAGTAAATTTTGGATCTGTTAACTGGGTTGCTTGTTTGTTTTTATGCTTTTTAGACTTAATGCATTGTCACCATTCTATTTATTTAGTTTGAACACCTTGCCCAATCACCATGAGAGCCCTTCACTCCAGTTTTTTTATTTGCAGTGCAGCGTGGGACTCCTCTGTCAGGGACTTTCCGAAAGTGATCCCACCGAGCATATTTTCCAAGGTAGGCGTGGATAGAAAGATTCTCTGCATCTCAGACAGATTAGCATTGCACAGAGAGAGAGAGGGGGAGAGAGAGAGAGAGACAGACAGACAGACAGAGAGAGAGAGAGACAGACAGACAGAGAGAGAGACAGAGAGAGACATCATTGTTAAATCCCTGCATTCCAGACCCTGGAGGAGTGTTTGACCTCCAGTCGACTGGATAGATCGTTCTCTCACATTGTTGGCATGTGCACATACACCGTGAACACTCCAGCACTCCAAAAAAAAAAAAAAAACAGACATAGAAAATCAGAACAGAGGCAGGCAAACTCTTTTCTTTTGTTTTATTGAATAAAAAAAAACACAACACATTATTAGATAATCACACTAACAACTTGTTCGTGGAAATACCCCCAACAAACACAATGACACAGCATGACTGGAAAAACGAGAGTGAGTACAGCACCACGTATCTGCCACCTGCCGGTGCAAACCGGTGGCGACACAAAGGAATGAATTAAAGCTGCAAAACAAAAAGCTTGTGCAAAGATCTTCTTCTTTAAACATTAAAGATAATGCAAGAAAACGCACAGGGAGTGTGGCAGTACCATCAGTGGCAAAACAGGTCGAGAAGTTTCAGAGTAAAAATCGTCATACTTAATATAAGTACATTGCCTGCTGTGCCAGATGATACTGATTTATCAAAAATCTTTAACAAGGCACTTGTGTGTTTTTTTGCCTCTGGAGGCTCAAAGTGTGTCTAACCAGTATGCTTAGCTATCCAGTCCACAGATTGTCTTTTAGAGTGTGCTCTTGAGGTAACAGTCTCACCAATAAAAACACATCCGCACACTCACGCACACAGTTTCCTGTCGGAATTTCACAAAATTTTTCACAAATATTAAATACCCAGCACGAGTCACACCTTTATCATTATAGCTCGTCACGCATCTTATCACCCTTGGGTCTGACCACTCTGCCGATGTACAGGATGGAGTTGGTCTTGTTGTCCTTCACCAGGAAGATGAAGGGGTGGTCAACGTAGAAGAGCTTGGGGTTTCTCAGCTTCTCTGTGCCGAAGATGCTCGTGTCGTAGGGGTTTCCGTCCACGTCCAGCTCCAGGGCGGACGCGTGGAAGACGTTGGAGAGGTAGAGGTCCTTCTTCCCTGAGATGTTCGACAGGTCGGCTTTGGATTTGTCCACAGCTTCAGTCAGGCCCAGCTCGGCTAAATATTTCTGGGAAGAAAAGAAGACAGCTGCTTTGGAGTCTGTTGGTCACTGATCAGAAAGCGGTCTAACCTTATTCACCGACTGAAACATTTACCTGCAGGTTGTGGCTGACTTCCAGTGAGATCTTGGGGAGCGAGATCGCCACGGCTCTGTTCTCCATTTTGCCGAGCCAAGTGTCTACCTGCTTCTTCGTCAGCAGTTTCTCCAGGCGTTCCAGGGGCTCCAGGTGATAGGGCATGATGAAGATCATGGAGGCCTGCTTCTTGCCCAGAGGCATGTTCAGGATGTAGAGATTGTTCTCTTTGTCCTCATAGAAGTCGTAGAGACCTGGAAGGAGCGGAGACATCAGATATCGTGCCAGGTGCGAGGACAAGGCTGCGAAGACATAACAAGATCGCGAACAGAGATTGCAATGCTCACCTGTGCGGTGCATCATGGCAACGCCAACGGTGAAAGAGCGGGTAACCAGGAAGCCGCGGTTGTCCACCATCTTTTCGTGGAATCTCTCGTCCCAGTGAGCTGCGGGTCCAAAAAACCTTCAGTTACACGTCTGCACGGGCGTCGCATGGGCGCCGTCGCCCCGCTCTAACACGTATCTGCACTTACGCTTAAAAAACATGGCGTTGACAATCATGGCTCCGTCTGGGTTCTGCACGTCCTTGGTGATCTCGGGCAGCTTGCCGTCTGTCGACTTGGCCGCCCACTCGTTGATGGAGTTCACTGCGCTCCGCTTGTCCCTGAAGTTAATTTTGGAGTGGTCGTAGTTGTAGTGCTTCTTGCTGGTCTTCACGAAGTCGTCGGCGAAGGAGACAGAGCTGGGGCCGTAGAGGCGGTTGTTAATCTTCCAGGTGGAGTTTCGGGTCTTGAAGTTGCTCACCTGGGAAAACGCAACATGTAAACTGTTAATACCAAAGTCTTGGGGGCTCTGGTTTCTAGCAGGGTCTTGTTGTGGCCAGGATAAGTAAGGCAGCTGCAGATATGTGCACGGTTTACCTCGGAGAGGAGCTCTGACAGGCCCGCATGCAGGTGCTCGTCCTTGAGTTTGTCAGCACTGAGGACGGTTTTCACTTGGGATGCAGTGGAGGCCTTGCCACCGAGAGCCACCAGCCCCAGAGAGGAGGCCACGACAACTGGAGAAACCACGATGTTCTCTGTATTTTTGTCCTGAGCCATCTTGTGGTACAGGCTGGATAAAGGTAGGAGAGAAACCCCCGATTAATGGCTGTTTCTGACAAAATGGCGCACAGGTTTTAAAATGCTAGGAATCAATCAAATCTGACGTTTTTTTCCAAATCAATCAACTAACCTGAAGGCCAAGTTGGCGCTGTTGTCAGCCAGCGTGTTTGCATGGCTGCTCAGCTTCTTGTCTTCTGCAGAGGCCACGAAGGCCAGCAGACAAAGGGCAACGACTCTGGTCATCCACATCCTGTTTGGCTTCGAGCGCAGCTGCAGCAAACTGCAAAAAAAACAACAAGAAAAAAACAACAGAAGAAACAGAGAGTGAGTTAACATCACCAAACATCAGTTAAAAATATCACGAATATCACATGGTTGCATTTTTTTCTCTCTTTTTTTGGACTCTTGAAAACATTAAATACAAATTGAACTTGACATTAGACTCTTGATTTGGTTTAGAAAGTGTCTCTGCTTTTAAAAGAAAAAAAAACAGTTTGAGTAGTTCCATATTATAAAACAAAGCTGATCAGGAGCTACTGTGGCTACTAAAACAATCGTAAATTGGCTGTACCACACTGTTTAATCATGTAGGCGTTTTGTGGCTTGCAGAAACGCACAGATGTTGGAACCAGCAACTTCAAGGTCTAATTTTGTGTTGAAATTGCAAGAATATCACCTAGACTGTTGGAAAATGGAAAAATGAGCAGGAAGCAAGTCAATTCCAGTGGAAAGCCTGTACTTTCTGAGTGGGGGTGGGGCTGTGAAGGCAGGGCTGGTTCAGGCCAGAGAAGCTTTGGAAAGCCTCCAGACAGTGGCAGCCATGATCGGTGCCACGTCAGCAGCACTGTGAGGCTCAGGCTGCTGAAATCTGATGCCTCGCACTTTTCTAGAACTGTAATTAATGCAAACTGCTGGCAACTCTACTCTGTCTCTTTAACGGTCATAAATTGCTTTTTCGGTCAGCTCAGTCTGTGACGCTTTTACACCGAAGCAGGGTGTGTGCCCTGCAAGCTCTGCCTTCCTCATTCCATCACTCAAAAGATACGTCTCCTGAGGCTGTGAATAACCAGCTGCTCTGGCATCCTGCTTCCTTTTACAGAGGTTTTCTGCATCTCTATGCTTTCACATTTATGGCACAACATGAGTGAACTTCGCTTTTGGATACCTTGAGATGTTTTCGTGACTGCCATTTTCATTCTGAAAGACAAAAGGTGGATGAAGTAATCTCCACAGAGCAGGCAGTGGGATTATTATTCTTTTTTTTTTCTTTTTTTTGGGGTTCTCAGACAGACAGACAGATGCGGCGTCATCATCCACGCTTCATTTTTTACTCCATATAACTTGTGTGTGACCTGACTTTTCAGCAGAAATATACATTTTCTAAACTCCCTTTGATTAAAGTTCAACAGAAAGCTGCATCAGTTGCTTTCCTGTGCATAATCTGGCTGGACGTGAAAAATTTGCATCATCATTTTGGAACAGGTTGCATGAAAAAGAGAAACAAAGCTCAAAAGAGAGCAAACAGCTGAAAAGAGGGAGCGGGTCAGGGCTGTAACTTTAAACCGTGAAGACAAAGGAGTCCATTCACCGTCCACGTTCCTTCCCTGCAAACAAAGAGGGTTACGTTTTCTGATCCTCACCTGGCACAGATTCGCAGGATGTCTCCTCTCTGGTGCGTCCGGTGGGTAGTATAACGGTTCTACGCTCCCCGGCTCTATATATCCTAAGAGAGAATTTTCTGGAAGATGGGAATGGGATATTCAAATAAGGATGTCCCTCTTTGCTCAGGAAGTTAGGAATGGGACGTCCCCCCCCCTCCTCTGTAATCACAGGGTGGACCCAGAGAGCAGAAAAGATTGAAGTTAACTCCCCCCGAACTGGTCTGGGATCAGCTTTAGAAAGCTTTCCCAAATATACCTGCAGACAAGAAGTGAGAGAACAATCTGATTTGTGTTCAGCAATGGCTGCTGGAGTCCGTCGGTCCAAAGGCAGAGAGCTGACTCAATCTTCTACCCTGGTTTCATCACTGTAAAAAGAGAAAGATTGGACCATTTGCTCCTTTTAAAACGAGCTTAGTTTAAACATGAATTCATGTGTGACACACATTCCAGTGAACCGAGGATCTCCTCTCAACAGTGCCTCTTTGTAGGCATCAACAGGACGTCTCTGAATAGGGTCATTGTTTCCGAAGGTTTGCAGAACAGAAGATGAACATTTATTGCCGTTTTACCACTTATTTGTCCCTGAATTCAAATAGAAATATCTAGAACTTCAGAAGTTTCTTTCAGTTGCATTTACGCCCCGGGGAGAGGCTGCAGAGACCTCTAGTCCTGCCCCCACCCCCACAGTGCCACGTCTCTCCATCCCAGCTGCCGGCTGCAGGATGGGGGTGCACATGCAGTTTAAGGCTGACGTGTCTTAAACCCCTTTTTTTTTCATTTTGTTGAGTGAGTTTTTCCATGCAAAATCTGTTTTTATCACCTGACTTTGCATTTCAGCTCATTATCTTTAATGCCTACACAAAATCAAGCCTAGGATCTAGTCACAGTGTTGCTTTTTCAATCTCTCCTCTTTGCAAATTAAAAAAAGGATTTAAACCCTTAATTTATTGCACAGGGCATGTGCCATAAAATAATGATCAAAACCTTTAGAATACGTGGGATTTCACCAGCCTGATAATCGTCTGGATCTTCTTTTTACAGTTTTTGCACATGGTCTTGACAGGACAGCTGATATGAGTGCTTTTCTTCTCTCCCGTACTGACGTGTCAGGGGGAGGCTTCCAGAACATTCTACAAAAGTTAAGGGAAAAAAAATTCCCCCCAGACACAAAAAGTAGCCAGCACTGACTTTTTTCCCACAGAATGTGGATGCCTTACAGTCTAACAGCCATTCGAATGAGGAGGCTTTTCAACAAAAAAAAAAAAACAACTGCTCCCCCCAAAACTACCCCTCACCCTTATAATAAACAGACACAACACCCCCACGTCTTCTGGGAATGTGCCTTTAAAAGGCCACAGTTTACGTCAAGATTCCTCAGTCTTTGCAAAGTAAAGGTAACACCTGGGTCAACAAGGTCTGGGCCAACCTAGAGGTACTGCTATCATCGATGCTGTCGACTGCCTTGTGAGAAACACAGGCACAGATGATAAGAAAAGGAAATATGCATGCAAGGAACCTTTAACTTCTTATATTTATAATAAAGGAATGACGGAGTCATACAGTAGAGCCCTGGAATCAGACGTCAAATTCTTCAAGCTATTCTAAAGGGGTCTAGTCACACTGACTTTACCCTAGTAGCTGACTCTGGTTTCATTCTAAGCTTTTCTGATTAAATTATTGCACCCTGTTCTATTTTTTTCCCCTTCCTTTTGTTTGTCTGTTTTTGAAGCGCTTTTGTGTACATTTATCATAATAAGACCACTGACCAGAAGTACGATTTTGTGCTTGCACACGACGATTAAACAAAGAGGAGCAACGGAGTCAAGCGAGTCAGCAACGGCGCAACAATGTTTATGTCTGTTGATCGCGCCTGGTGCAAAGTTCTTTTCAGGCCCAAAAAGGACGAGCAACCACTATCAGGATGAACGCTCTGTGTATTTCGTTTTATTTGAAGATGAATACGTGTTTCTTGTTGCAGTGTGTGTTCGTTTTATGGTTATAATATGTGACAAGGCCCCTTTAAGTTCACAAAAAAATAAATAAATTTGCTCTAGGTAGAATTTCCCAGAAGAAATGTTTTGGAGATTGTTTTGTGGTTGTGATAGGGCTCATTTCCTGGGGTCATAGCTGCTCCCCTTGCTGCTCTCTGAAGGAATGCCTCTGGTGCTCGTGTATACGTGTCTATAGGAGGGTAACGCCACTTCCAGAGCTGCTGTGGTCCGTAAACAACCTCCCGCAAATATAAAATCTCTTCCACGCTCTGAGAATTAAGAATACCATTCTCATACTAAGTAACATTTATCCAAGCCAAAAGTCACATCTCCATTTTTCGGAGGAAAAACCGTGATGACGGTAGGAGAAGTCAGGCACATGTCCTGCACGTTTTTCCGTGAGCAGGGAGGAGCTGCTTCTTGCATAACTCCAAGAAGGAAAGGCAGTTTGAGGAGAGGAGCTCACGCAATATGTGGACGTCATTGCTCTATCCTCAAGGATCAGGAGCATTCTTCCTGTACACTGTTCCTGGTATGGGACTGAAAGAACGCAAACTTTTTTGTTTTTTTGTAAAAAATAAATGCATTTGTAAATGTTCACCTGGCAACGTGAGGTAAGCTGCAACAGGTTCTGATTGGGACCTCCTCAGAACTTGTTCATTGTGTTTAAACTTCCTGTGGAGGACAGAAGGACGGGGGGGAGGTTGAAAACAATCCAGAATGAGTTTTACAGGAGTTACAGAGAGGCTTTGCAGACACTTTCCTTCCTGCTCCACTTTTCCATATGCGTTAGTGGACGCTTCCTCTGTATGAGCAATGCACAGCACACTTAAAAAAATAAAAAAAAACTCAACCCAGAGCACTCTCAGACAAATGAGGGATGTTGTATCAATCATTAAAATATTCAGAATGTTTGAAATCATTTCTGAGTTTTTCTTTTAGCGTATCTGCTTAGACCATTAAGTTAATATGAAGCATCCCATCTAGGAAGAGGAGAACCACACCATGATGCAAGAGCGGAGAGGCATTTCAGTCCAGCAGTGTGATGTAACCGCTGAAGTCACATGTCTGAACGAACTTCATAAACAAAAAAGCTTTAATGTGACCATATGCTGCTTATATCTGAGACGACGCTGGTAAGAGGACACATTTTAAAAAACATTTACCATCTGTCCTAAACGCTGTCACTTTAACTATTAAATTTAACTGTTCTTTGTTTGTTATAATTGTCCTCTTTAAGTCTGCAGTTCTGTGAATTGATGAAAGTATTGCAATACAGTTGTTATTTGGTCCAGATTCTCAATAGAGTTTACAGAAACATACAAATGACATAAAACATGTGCTTGTATATGGAGAGTTCATTTGCAAAAACAGATAACTCTGTTTCTATAAATTTTCAAAAAAAACATACTTTTTATTAATCTTGTTAAGGTGATACCAGTCAAACTAACCTACCTGGTGAATTTGATCAAGTCAGAGTGACATAACAAAATAATGGCATCTCAAAAAGATACCTTTATTAAAAGGACCCTCCACCAGTGAACATGTGATGCTAGAACATGTTTTCATGTTACAACTTGAGTTGTTCTTATGTATTACTACTAATATCTTTCCTACTATCAGCAGTTTACTGTCCAGTGTGGGAAAATAATTGGAGTTTACCTACAAGAGCACATCTTCTAAGAAAGGTGGTGGCATGGCTGCTCAGCAGTGTTCAAAGTTTAATCACTCTTTCTACAACGCTACCGTTTAAGAAATAAACGGCTTCAGCAACCTCAACATTGGTTGGCATCCCAGGCAAAGATGTGTAAAATAAATTCCTTTTCTACTGCAGAAGTATAATTTCCCACTGCAGTGTTGCTCCAATTCCCAACAGTGTTGACAAGTCAAACTTGCATCTTCCTCCAGCTTTTTTTTCTCTCTGTTAAAGTCCTAGTTGTTTGAAACTTTTCAAATATTGCTCTGAAAGTAAATATTGGCAAGGTTTTTGGGGGGATTGCTGTTATTTTGCAGCCAATTCCTGATTTATGAAGTTCAGCACACACTCCTTACTTTCATGAAATGTTCTCCTGCTTTTCCCGTTTTGAAGAACCCAATGATGCGAGATAATCTACTGTATCTTAGAAACTTTGCTCTGTGTAGTTTTTCTGCTGTGGCAGAGACTAATGTGATACTCAGCAGCACAGCGCCACATAAAGCTGCTAGTTCTGTGTGGTGCAGTAAGAAGAGCTGATAAAATATATGGAGCAAAACACACTTTGTCTGGAAGAAATCCTAAAAAACGTCAACCACTGTGAAAAAAGTGAATGAATACCGCCTGGAGTGATATTTTTATTCAGAGGTTTTGGACAGTTTCTGACGCTTAGCAGGATTTCAAAACATGGATAAATTGTTGTTTGCTTTTTGTCACTTTGTGTCTAAGTTCTTCCTCACAGTGGGCTAAAGCCACTGAAAACTGTAGCGTAGCACAACTCCGCCCCCTGGTGGGGAAGATTTGAAAGTACCCTTACCACGGCTTTCATAGTCAAGCAAGCAAAGTCACATAGTGGGAGACATCGACAAAATCTATTTGCATGTACTTACAAATTGTGAAAAAGATAATAAGGTATGTATTAGCTTTCAATTTGCGCAACTGAACAAGATGACTTATTTAAACATTTTTTTCTAAATAGTTATTCGACAGACATTGGCATGTGTTAAAAACTAGTAACCACTAGGTGGCGCAAAAGAACAGTTGGATGAATCCCATTCCTTTCCGCCTATGTTTTTGACATCCTTGTGGGAAAAAAAGATATAGATGCCTTACAGTGACTATAGAGTACAATATAATTCTAATATAATTAAGTTAAACATTAAAAAAAACTAAACATTTTTAAAATAAAATTAAGTCAAACCTGTTTAGTCACACAATATATTTTTGGACATAAGAACTTAGAACAGCCATTTATAATTAATAAATGGTTGGGCATGTCCACCACATACACATGAGCCCAAAATTCTACATATAGAGCATCTTCAACATGATTCTTATCCATTGCACATCATGAGAGTCTGAATACAGTACACCAAATGGTCCATCCTGTCCTGCAGCGTCCTAATTACCCTGATTAATTCGGGGCCGCTCAACAAGACGGCCCCAAACAAGAGAAACACAGCAGTGGTCTGTAGTCAGGTCCCGGCAAGTCATGACCATGTTCTAAAACATTAATTTTGGACCTCCAGCTTTGCAGTGTAACAGCTCACAGCTCCAGAAAGTGCTTCAATGCCATTTCTAAATATCTTTACGTCCCAGAAGGCCCAGTATCTAAATTATCATTTGAATAACGAGACATTGCGCATTGTGAGAACATGGTAGAACATCTAATCGGACACCTGCACTGGTAAGACCGTTGCTGCAGCAGGGGGAAAAGAATCCCATCTTGCTGGTGGAACTGCGTCAAAGCAGACAGTCCGATGGGCACCGCATTCTGCTGGATTTCATGCATGCAGAGTCACTGTGCAGCAATCATGCCGAACATGCATGAAGTGACAGTAGGAAGGAAAACTCCCCTTCAACAGGAAGGGACCTCCAGCCAAACTAGGCTCGGCGCGAATGGCCATCTACCGTGACCGGCTGGGGGTTTGAGAAGACAGAATACGCACAGAAGGAGTAAAGAAGCAGCGATCCAGGAGTACTTTCTGTTTGAGAGTAAAGCGAAAACCTGGAGCTCCTTCGGTGGCTTCATCTAGGAGAGAAACACAGCCAAGCAGACAAACTCAGAGTCAGTTTTCAAATCAAAGGATTTAAAGCCAAAACGTGACATTCTTTCTCCTTTTTTTCCCATTTTTCCATGGTGAATTTCTGGATTTCCATCTTCTGCCTTCTGTCTGGTAGCAGCAGGCACAAACGCTTTGCCCGGTGCCGCTGTGTTATGCAACCTAGCCTGCTGGCAGACCCCCGCCAGCCATGCCAGCCCTTCCTGCCTGTGGATGCTGTTTGGCATTTTAAAATGGGTGGAGTTCAAAACAAAGCTAAGCAGCTGGAGCCGCCGAGTAATGCCAGCCTGTGGGGAAAGAAGCAGGGTGGCCCAGGTCAGCCACATCAAATAGGGATATGTCAGAGGAAGTCCTCCTGAGCGGAACATTTCCCCTGCTCCCCCGCATGTAGATGCACCTGTAGCGACAATGTCAAGTGTGTGTGTGTGTGTGTGTGTATTCATCTGGCTCATCCTTATGGACTGATTAAGAGTTGCTTGATGGTTTTGACACCGCTGTAATGACAATAGCAAGAACTGAAGGCTTCAAAAAAAGTGTAAAGAAATCAAACATATTAACTTCCACTATCTATTCCTCTTTGAATCATCAGCAGAAAGATGTAGCTTGATGTAGCAGATTCTTACATTTCGTGACCTGTAATTGTGCTTAATGTTTCCGCTTTGATCCATGGAAGAAGTTGCTTGCTCGAGCATCAAGTCCTCTTGTTCTTGACGAAAGGAAAATTGGATATTTGACAAAGTTCGCCTTTGTGAAATATTTCACCATTGTCATTGTCTTAGTTAATCAATACAATCCTTACATGTGTTCCCAGGCACAGTAAATGCGATGATATGTTCATGAGAAACTATGAAATCAACCCATTACTAACACGACAATGAGTGGAAGAGCTTGAAGAGTATTGTCATCTAGAAATGGCACACATCAATGTTAGTCAGTCCGACACTAGGCGGTGAGTAGTTCTAAAGAGGAGGGAAAGGATCGTTTTCCACATTTTCTAACAACGACAATCTGAAAAGTGTGGCCTGCTTGTGATTCAAAAACCCCTGGCAACGTTGCATAAATGTATCTTTCTTCAGTAATAAAACTCCTGTTCCATTTAAGCATGTCTCCATCAGCTTTAAACACCCAGTGACTAAAATGTGTGTCCGTTCTTTTTTGCGAAAGAGCATAAGCGCAGTCAGAATGGATGATGTTCATTAATGTGGATCGGGTCTGAACTTTGACTGGTCCTTAACACATGAATCTGCTTTGAACTAAGTCTTTGCTACCGTGGTTCTGACTGTATGTATAATGATCACTGCCCTGCTACGAGGTGTTCAGAGTATCAGCTTGTAAATGCATGCAACATTTCACTGGAAGGACAAAAAGCTACGTTTGATCTCATCTGACAAGTGAACCTTTTGACACAAACCTTCAATGCCCCCTTCATTTATTCAAACAGCTAATGTGACTTCAGCTAATTTGTCATGGCTTTCTTCTCGTCACTCTTCCATGCAGGGTGGATTTTTGGAGTGTGAGACTAATATTTATCCTGTCAACAGATTCTCCCTGCTGAACTTTGGATCACCGCGGTATCGGGTGTTGTTTTATGACCTAGCTCTGCTGTTTGTTATCTAACGTTCTTTAACAAACATCTGATGCCTTCACGAAACAGCTAGACACATACTAAGTTCATTATTATTTTTAGTGTGCATTGGGGACTTGGAAGCAACTGGTGGGGTTTGTTTTTATTTTGGGCCATCAAAGTAAAGGCACTGAATAAAAAAATAAATACTTCTCAGATTATTCTGGAAAAATCCAACTAAAACCATGCATTTCTTCTTTGCAATTATGCAACAATATGTGTTAAAACATAAACTTCCCACATAGAAACATTGAAGTTTTAAAATGGAAAGAGTTCAAATGTGAAGAACTCTGGGAGTATGCACACCTGTGCAAGGTGCGGTGAGTGTTTTGTGATGGTGGCACTGAGGGCTGGCCCAAGGCTAGATGGAAAAGAGCAGAATACAGTGACAACTGTTTCAGCACTTTTACAAAGTAAACTTGCCAATTGCTATAAATCTCTAGATTAAAAAAATTCAAAATATTCTAGTTATCTATGCAGCAACCATCATATAAAACCTTAACAGTCTTCTCACTGTCAACAAATAAATATATACAATTCAGTGCTTCGGTCTGTGTTGAAGTTCAATCATGGGGGGGGGGGGGGTTTAGGAGCCCTTAGCACACTTGTGTCTTGTTGGCACCTTTAATTCAATGGTCTTAACAGTGTGTGGAAGGCAAATATGCAAACATTCATTTGTGGCATCAATAGAGTGAATTAATCTACTATTAAAAGAAAATCAAGGCATGCAAGCAGCCAACCCCCTCCAACAGACGCTTATCTTTCTAGAGTTTTCACAGCTCTTATTGTTTAATTTGAGATAAAAGTGAAAGGTTGTCTGTGTGATTCCTTCTTTCAAACTGTTAAAGTAGATTGTATCTGCAAATAAGCACTTTCACCCACCAGACGCTCAAAACAATCCTAACCCTTTTCCCCCTGGTACCATAAAAGATTGTCTTTTTATTGCCTTGCTGACTGAGAAACTGTGAAGTCGATGCAATGCTGAAAAAGAGGAGAAGGGGAGCCTATAACAAAGATGAAACTCAAAATTCAACCTTTTGCTTTAAGCATAGCTAACACTGACTGTACAGCAATGCAGATCCACAAACCCACACAGGGAACACATGACATTGTCGGTAACAGCACAACATGGTTTCTAAGTTGTGTTTACGGTATAAAACTTGACCTAACAGGATAAAGAGGAGGTGACACATGTCCCAGATATGACTGACTGCGGGCGTTGCACAATACCTCTGATTCTGACTGCAGGTGGTGTCTCGGCTACAAAAAATCAATCCATCGCTTTTTCCTCAATGAGCCATCTAGTGTGTGGCGGGAGTCTGAATGAGGGAAAACTCTGATTATTCAAAAAGCATCTGCAACTTTCATTGTTTTCTTTGTTTAAATGACTTTACGCAGAGTATTCGTTGTTGATGGAGTACTAAGAGAGCCCCTTAGTTCACGCAAATCTCCACTAAGTGGGAATGTCTTTCTATAGCACAGAATTTTAATCTGTATTTGATGTTTTGCTTGGAGCAGAAACAACGACAAAAAGATCTTATTTTCAGTTTCCTCATGAAGCTGATTATGAAGAACGTGAACACATTTAATTGAAAACACACACACACACACAATAATTACAAGAGGGAATTTTTTATATATATATATATATATATATATATATATATATATATATATATATATATATATATATATATATTTATGTTACAACATGTAACTCCAGTTTTACAATGTGTCTCCCAGCAGTTTATGAGGAAACAGTGCAGGAGACAGGCAGATTCTGACTTTTGCTGAAAAAAGACCGGAGGCTTTTTCCTCATCCTTGAATGCGTATTGAACCTGATCTACTTTCATCAGAAAGTGACCCTTTTGATTTTCTTCCTTGTAGCCCATATATTACCGCCGCAGCTTTTCTGCACAGTTCAGTTTCAAAAGAGCACCAGCTCAGTCAGTTTCAGTTTCTTCCAAGTGTCAAAAGGTTCCGGGTTCAAACCTGGCTAGAGAGGCAAGCTGTTGGCTGAAAAGGGTTTTCAAAGTTACTTCATCCCTGTCGCACAGCATTTTGCTCAAGCAGCGTTCTCAAGGGGCAACCCCAGCCACAGTATTTCCACTCGTTGCCTTTGGGCAGAGAAATATTCCAGGCATTCTGCACCTTTCCTCTGTATTTCTAGCTGTCAGCTTTTCTCTAGGACGTAATGGTCATTGTAGTAATTGATTATCCTCGGACTTAGCTTGGCGGAAATGTGTTCATTCATGACCCATATGTACTTTAGAAGACAAAATGTTTGATGGATGCTAAATTTTGTACACAATATGAAAACCCTCAACAGTCAATAATTAATTTTACCGTAGCTAATTATCTGTTGAAAAATCTTCTTGTGTGTTCTTTTCAAGGTGTTGTTTGGAAGAAATAATAATTTGTCTTCTGAAACAAAAAAATGAAGGTGGCCAGATATGAGAGCGCTTTAAAAAAATGGTGATCAAATCAAAGTCAATAACAGTAGGAACATTTTCTTTTTCTGACTTTAAAACAGCAAACATTTTTACTTCTACGGAAATAGAGACAACCAGTAAAACTGTCACTTCGACAAATTTAGACCTTTCCAGAACTTTTAAGAACTCTTTTGCCTTATTCACATTTTCTCACCTTATCAGGATAAACATCAATGTACTTCACTTGCATTACACGTGATAGACAAACACAAAGTAGTGCATAATAATGGAGGAAAATTATATAGAGTTTGTTTTTTTACAAATAAAAATCGGAAAAGTTTCAGATATATGTTCACAACCTTAAACTCTGATGTCCCTAAAAAAAATGAGTATAAATCCAGCGGCTCTGTGAAGGCCTCAGAGGTTTCTAAGACAACATTAGTGAACAAACATGAAGACCAAATAACATAGCAGACAGGAAAAGTTTAAGCAGTGTTCAGTTAGAAATCCATTTCAAGCTTTGAATGTCTTACAAAGTCCAGCTCAGTCTTTTGAAAATTGAAAGAGTACAGCATAACACTCCAGTATCAGATTTTTAAAGAATAATGGCGAAAAGAAAGCTGTTTATAAAAGAGATGCACAAGAATCTCCATAAAACGTTTGCCACGGAGCTTACAACAGACACAGGAAACATCTGGAAAAAAAGAGCTCGGGTCAGATGGTGCCAAAATTGAACCTGGCCTACCTTCAAAATGTTATGTGACAGAAAACTATCCCCGGACAACACCTTATAAAAACATTCTCCATTGGGAAATATTGCAATGGTGGCATGCTGGGAGATGTTTTACATCCTCTGAGACAGGAACATAGATCAGTGAGAGGACATATAGAGCAAAATACAGCCCAATCCTGCAAGAAACCATGTTAGAGATTGTAAAAGACTTGAGACTGCGGTGGGCCATGACTTTTTAGTAGGGAAAGACTAAACATACAGCCAGAGCAACAGTGGAATGGTTTAGGGCGAAGCGTAATCCTGTGTTATGATGGCCAAGTAAAGTTCAGACAAAAACAAGGGGGAAAAAAAAGAAAAAGAAATCGGTAACAAGCCTAGAAAATTGGTGTTCACAGATGCTCATTATAATCTATCTATCTATCTATCTATCTATCTATCTATCTATCTATCTATCTATCTATCTATCTATCTATCTATCTATCTATCTATCTATCTATCTATCTATCTATCTATCTATCTATCTATCTATCTATCTATCTATATCTATATCTATATATATATATATATATAAACTGTTTTGCAAAGAATCATGGGTAATAATAATTTTATTCTATAGATGTGCAAAGTTGGTTGAGTTATAGCCCCAAGTTCTTGCAACTTGCAGTTATGGTGACACAGGGTTCTACAAGGTATACATACATGCATGCATATGTAGGCTACGTACATATAAAAAATACAGCATTTGAAAAAGTTCAAAGGGAATGCATATTTTTGTGAAGCACTATTTTAAACATAATCAAGATGACACGTGGTGATGGAAAAAACGACTTACAATTAAATAATAACAATTAGAGAGAATTACTGTTGTCATTCTCTCTAACTGTTAAACATCCAATGTAGATAAAACGTTTAATTTTATCTGTTACAAGAAAAGGAAATAGATTTTTTTTTTATTCAGAAATCGCTGTAATTAAATTAAAGAGGTGGAACATTTGGTTGATGTTTCGTAAGATGATGTTAAATTCCGCCCCGGAAAGATGAGCAAGGTTTGCTTTGAAGAAAACAGTGATAAATGCCTTTTGACGGAGACCTGTGTGTTGCGTTCAAAACCATCAGATTTTTGACCTCGTGTCAACTTTCACCGGTAATTTTTCCCTTCATCTACTTAATAATTGCGCGGCGAAAAAAAGAACAGAGCATATTTTTAAGCGAGGCTAAAGTTACACGATTTGTAATCTCACACAACACATTGAGTTGTGTGGCGCGTGGCTGATCCCCGCGTATCTCCACGCGCCGTGAAGGCGCAGGGCTGGAATAAACTCATCCCGGTGTCGCGCGGCGCCTCCCTCGCTGTTACACCAGGGCTGCAGATAAAAGAGGCCGACTCACTCTCCTCCCACCATTTAGTACAGTGAGCCACTCAGCCGGAGGACAGGACGTATCGCTGCTCAAAACCAAGGGTGTATGTATGTGTGTGAGGGAGAGAAACGCTGAAAACTGGACGTCTTTTCGCTTGATTTAAACCGTCCAGCGAGCTCGCGGTGTTCTCCTTCGGTTGTGGTTGTAAAAAAAAAAACTTCGGCTCAGTCAGCGTTTAAACCCGGCGTCTCTCTTCCCCGCCTGTATCTCGGACACACAAACTGCGCCCCCGGCCGTTTGGGGCGTGTGGCTCGTGGGAGAGCTCAACTTTTTACCGAGCGGACAGAAAACAAATGAAAGTGCCCTCAGACAGACAGGTGAGTGTGGGCTAACTAAAACTCTCTCTTTCGCGTGTGTTGCTTTCCCCTTGTCTTCTTTTTTCTTCTTCCTAACATCACATCAACGCGCGACGTGTAGCGCTCGGAAATGCCTCATAACCATGGCAACGCAAGCTAACATTCCTGTAAGTTTGCAGCCAGAGTAGGTGAGAAAAGGGCTGACCAGGAGGTTTCAACCTTCACCACCGCAGGCATATTTACGCTGCTAAGCCCAGCCGCCTCTGCTCAGCGGGGGACACCCACGATGGTGCTGTGGCCCCTGGAAGAAGTGCTTCCCCTTTAAATTCATCCACGGACGCAGCAACCATACTTTGTTGTGAGGTAGATGCCGCCGCTGCCTTTGACGTGTTTACCGTGCACCCCCCCCCCACTGCTTCTGTGGATTTAAATCCATTGGGTTTGTGCGATATTACACAACAGGAAGTTGTTGCAAGCGAAGAAAGGAGGGGGGGGGGTCCACTTCAGCCCAGGTGTGGCCGAAGTGGACCCTCGCCTTGGCCATGCTAGACCAAGGTTTTGATAACTTACACTTTCAAAACTGGGAAGATTTTCTGTTCCTCTACAGTGGTTTAATGTATATTTTTGTTTAATAAGCTCACAGATAAAGCGTTTTGAGTTTGCTCTGACCCTCTGTTACCTGTTCCTGCACCTTGCCTGTCAGCTGGCTGAAAGAGAAGGGGAGGAAATGGCTTCATTTTAACTTTTTTTTACCACCCCTTACACATAAAAACAGGTAAAGTCATGATGTAGAAACTAAAGGAGCGCCAGTCGTCCCACTTCATTAAGGATTACGCTGTTTTAACACCACAGTCGCCAGGCTACCAGCTCCTTACCTCTGCAGAGCAGCGCTAGGATATGATCCTCTGCACAGCAAGGCCTTAAAATCTAATATTATGTATATTTAGGGTTCTATATTTCTTCTCCAGTTTATGTATCAGATATATATATATATATATATATATATATATATATATATATATATATATATATATATATATATATATATATATATATATATATATATATCTATATATATATATATATATATATATATATATATATATATATATATTTATTTTAGGGCTGGGCAACGATTAAAATATTTAATCGCGATTAATCGCATTGTATTTACAAACTCCAAGAATGAATTCAAAAGTAGTGTAAAGAGCACTTTTATTTTAATGTTCTGCTGCCATATGAACAAAAGTGTTGTAACATTTGTAGCACTTATTTTATACTGGATATTTTCAACCCATCTATTGAATTTAGTGCACTACTTGATCTTTTCTTCATAAGAGAACAGCAAGCACTGCAGCAAAAATATGGCCTTTTTTGACCTGCTGTATATTAGCCAGTCCCTAAGCTTGATGTATCATGAAACTGTTGACCTTTTGGGTTTTGTGGTTTTTATTTTATTATTACAATTAAATAATAATAATGTTATGTTCAGTGTTTTTTCGCTAATCCACCTCTTATATATTTCAATCCTTATGTAATTTTGTCTATGTTGTGTGCACCTGCCTGTTGCTTTAATCCTATAAATTTCCCCGTCGTGGGATAAAAAAAGGATTAGCTAATGTTATCTTATTTTAAATAACACTTTTTAATATATGTACTGGGTTCTTTCAAGGTCTTAATTACATGTTATGTGTGGGCTCCAGTAACATCCATCCATCCATCCATCCATCCACTGATCTACCTGGATGTTCCCTGGAGGACTGAAACGCCTCAGTCAGAGACATCAGTCTGTCGGTCTGTCGGGGCAATGAGAGAAGTTTCGTCTCCTCTCTCCGTTTCTGTGGCTCGACGTTTTCATGTTTTTTCACGTGCTTAGATAAATTTGTTGTGTTTCCACTGAAATGAACCGGCTTTTTACAAAACATACAGCTTGATTTCATTTACGGTATTAAAATAAAGCCAAACGGTGCTACTTCCTCTGTTCATGTTTTTCCGCTGCTGCGGTCTCTCTCAGCTGTTTGTGTATTAAGTTTGTGTGAGAGCTGAGTGGGCGGGCCAGGCTGAGCCTGCGTGCTGATTGGCTGACGCCGCTGAGCCATGTATGAGAGGGGAGGGGGAGCGGGAGAGTGCTGCCTGACTGACACTGACTGAAAGCATGTGAGCAACATGCGTTAATGCGCGATAAAATAAATATCGCCGTTAATAGTCTAATGAATTAACGCATATCTTTTGCTGTTTCATGCATTTTATTCTGATACCTGTCCTTTTTTTATTTATTTTTTCTTATTATTGTATAGCTCTTTGGTTGGCCGCTTGTTGCTGTTTTCAAGGCGCTTTATAAATGGAGGTGGTGTGGCATGTGCCGTAAATCAATTAAAGAGTTGTGAAAATGTTTGAGCACTGGTAGGAGTAATTTCTGGCTCTCTGTTTTTTTTTTTTTGAACGACTGCAGTTTGGACCTTTTTGATGTATTCCCGTTTCTAATTGTCCGTTTTAAGAACAGTGGTACCGTGGAGTTGGGGTTATACCAGCGGGATCCCTCGACAGCGCCGTGACCGCTTCCCCACCCATCAGTGGGGTGACACCCCCGCCACCTTTTCCCTACCTTTTTGGAGGGTGAGCTGCTGTGGAAAGTAACCAGTATTGTTTAATTTTCCCCAGAACAGGACTTTTCTCCAGACTAGTGACATTTATGGTGGAGGTAAATATTTCGCTGAGGATTTTTGTTCTTCCAGTGGCAGCAGAGCCGCTCAGGAAACGGTCCAGGGTGTGAAATACATGTCAATGGCTCGGAAAGCGCAGTTGGAAACAAAAGTGTGGGGGGGGACTTTTTATTTTTAGGAATCTTCCTTGATTTTCCCAGTTTTTTCTTTATTTTTCACTGGATACATGTTTGATTTGAAGGGTCTGAATTAGAAGGAATTCAGAGAACAGCTGAGGTTACCTTCATTTATGCACAGATTTCATACGGAGCGGCTTCTTTTTGCTGAGTTTATAAAGAGATTTGCTGCTGCTTGGACATGAAGGTTCGTTCAGAGAGCAGAGTCAGCCAAACGCTCGGAGCCCAAAACCGATGTTTGGATCCCGCCATTAATCTCTCCCCCCCCCCCCCCCCCCCCCCCCCTCCATTAGTGGGACTACAGCCGCCTGCTTGGTCGTTCCTGAACAGACGCAGGATCCCGTTTTGACGGCTTAACATCCCAGAGGAAACGCATCTGGTTGATCTGTCAAACAAGTGCAAAGTTCTCCAGAGGCACAATGAGTCAGGGAGGTTATTATTGGCTTCTCTGAAGCTGTCGGCTCAACTTAGGCTCTCTCTGTCAATCAGTGGTTTTCGGGCACGTTTCTTTCTTCTTGTGCTGCTCGTGAGATAAAAGTAGGCAGGAAATATCTCGATGAAGCAAAAACACCCATATTCTACGTGCTCCAGCAGCTAGAACGGAGCGGTGTTGTTCTTCAAGGCCGTAACAGAGAGAGAGGGGGTTAATGTCAGCTGTACAGGTTTGAACTGGTGCGAAGGAGTGGCGCGCTGTGATTCTGGGATTGATGTTTGCTGGGTTGCTCGGTTTTTATTGCTGTTATGGAAAGACGGTTGACTGAGACAGCCTGACGGGTTTCTGACGGTGGATAACTGGACCTGCCGGGCGTAAATAAAGCCTCGAGGAAGCAAGGTTTGCTATCATTGGCCAAGTAAAGTTCAGACAAAAACAGTAGGATTTTCATCATCAATGTATGAAAATGCAGCTCGGAGGTTTCTGCACAGGCGATGTCAGCAATACGACATGCAGGCAACAGAACTTTATGAAACCGCTGGTCTGTACTTGTCAGAGTTTTGTGGCTGGTCTGATTCTGTAACGCTTTGATCAACCAAATCCAATTTATCTTAAGTAACTTTAACAGCAGTCAAAGGGAGACGTCGGCTCAGGTTTGAATAGGGAGTAGCTGTAAAGCTGGGCTTTATTTGTAAAAAATAAATAAATAAAATAAACCCACAATGAATACAGAGCTGGCATTTAATATTGAATTTTGTTTAGTATCAATCTTTACACTTGCCTTAATTCTGATATTTTTAACGGCTGCCGATTATTTCTAATCCAGCGTGTCCCATGACAGGCAGAGGTGAAAAGCTCAGAGGGATAAAGCCTTCTTGTTATCTGCTGAAGTTGCGCTTCCTGTTTAAAGCAGCAGCCTGAATGCATTTTAAACAACTCGCCCAGGCAGAATGTGGCAAACCTTAAGTCTCCCTCCCTCTCTAGCCACTTCCACACTGAAAGGTATTGCTGTTAACACGTAAACCCTCCAGTTCAGAACTAGAGACCCTCTGGTTTCTCAGAGCTCTGTAGAAGGAGACCCAACTTTTGGTTTGTGTGTGGAGCTCTCAGCTGGCCTCATGGGAGATTTATTCAGGGCGTTGCACTCTTTCTTTCAGACATAAGCTGTCAAAGGTTACAGTGAGTTACCTTTAACTTTTATGCTTTGAAATCCAAAATTTTCTTCACACTTTGCTTGCCATATTTTTATTTTCACAGGATTAAAATGGGTACAAGTTTTAAGATTTTTAAATTCATTCATTCAATCCTCGGTAGATTGCAAGGATCCCTACCAAGACTGGAAGCTTTTAATTCAACAAAGGTGTTGGTCATTTTGCCCCATTTGTACATTGATCATTTCTGGTTTTTGTACTTGACTTTGTGGTCCTGAAAAGGAGCAATTTGCTGTTGCACCCCCTGTGTGTCAAACCTGCTCCGGGGACATTTCTTCTGTCGGTGATTCCCCTGGAACTTGAGGGCCAGAGGGGGGTGAGTACATAACGTATATGGGTGAGAGCAGCAACAAAACTCTGACCCTTCAGATGGAACGGCAGAGATTGGTTAGTTTTTACAGGCCTGCAGCTCCCACAGAGAACCATTTTTAACCTTTTTGTGAATCCATAATTTAACTACTTTCAGGATGAAAGGACACTTTTACTCAGTTTAACAGTGTTTCTGAACAGGATTACCAACTATAGCTTAAGGTAACTTGATCAAATTTTCTCATAATCTGTTGACCGGAAATGTGGTTTGTATCAAGGTGCAAACAGGCAGGGCGTTGGCTAAGAGTTAAATGGGCTTGGGGTCATTAAATGCATCTTTACTCCTTATTGACCTGATCCCACAACAGCTGTAGGATCCAAGTTAAATGTTTTGCCACTCGGCGGACGGGCCAAAGCCGCGGCACCTCAAACGGTGATACAGGTACATAACTAGGTTCTGTTTGCTGACTCATTAGGTCTCATTTCACCACTTTTTTTTTTTTTTTTTTTACAGTTGCCTAACAATCAGGGCAGCCTTTAATTTCATCTATGATGACCAGTTGTAGTTGTTTGAGCTCTGGACCATCACAGCATCCACTTGTGTCTTCATATTATCTCCAGAGGCAGATCCTGTTGCAAACTTTACTGCTGATGACTTGTCAAATGATGTTTTGTAAGAGTTGTTCAGCGACTGGATAGTACTGTTGTGTCTCCACCTTTGCCTGATTGCACTGGTTAACATTCCTCAGCTAAATGGTGGTAATTTTACTCGCCGAACACTGGAGGCTTTGCTTTGGCATCTTTGTTAGTTCGCTACTGGAGCTCATTTCAAAGGAATGCATTCAATAAAGCTAGAATTTTGGGGGGGGCAGTTAGTTTGTAAATGATGGAGTTACCTTCTGAAAGAAACCTTGTGAATTTTGTTGTGATTATATCATGGAATTGTCATGGTTTTCAGATGACGAGCCCACATGCAGATACGAACGGGAGGCAAAACACAGTTTTAAGTTCTTTTATTAAAGGAAAAATAAGCAGGTTTATGGACGGACTACTGGTACTCGGCTGGGTCAGAACGTCAAGGCTGGGGAGACTGTAAGAGAGAGAGCACGTGAGTTCTTCATAATGAAAGCCAGAAAACCCGACTAAGAGTTGCGCTGCTTACCATTAGGCAGGGCGGACCTAACCGGGAAGAAGTAGCGTCAGGAGAACTCTATGTGACTACTCTGATGGAGATAGGTGGCTAGTGGCTGAGGGCGGCAGATGTAGCTGGTGAGGAATCCGAGATGACCTCATCGGCAGCGGTTGACAGATGGATTGACCAGAGTGAGCACAGAACCAACAGAACCCGGGAAAGGGGATCTCAGCCCTCGCTGGGTAATTTCCAGGAAGTATGAGGGGAGCGCCAGAGCAAAATCTGAGCCGACAGGTCTGCTGGTCTGTTTCTTCGGACGAGACGTCAAGACAGGTGAGTGCATCCAAGCACCAAAATCTGGAGCACAGAGAGGTACAAAAATTACTCAAAAAGATGAGCAACAAAAAAACTCACAAGCTGGTTTCCGAGAGTTGGGACAGAGGCCACGTCGTACCACGACTGGTTAAGGCTCCGGCGTCTTCCATCTGCCAGTGCTCTGCTTAAGAAGCCAGAGGAAGCCGCCTGCAACGAGCTGCAGGTGTGGACCACGCCTCCTCAGCCAACTAGGCACACCTGCGGAGTAGAGTTAGCAGCCAACACAGAGAATCCTGACACTACCCCCCCCTCAACGGCCGCCTCCTGGCGGCCCAGACGAAGATGTGCTGGGTTGAGTAGACCAAAAGTCTCGGATCAATTCCTCATTGGCGATGGTGGCTGCAGATACCCATGAGCGATCCTCCGAGCTGCGACCCACCCAATCCACGAGGTATTGGTAACCCCTTCCACGTCGACGGGCATCTACAATCCTGGAGACGCGAGAACTCTGACTGTCCTGGGAGGGTGGAGGGGGTCCGGAAGGAGGGTAAGAATCATTGTCCAAAACAGGCTTAATCTGGGATACGTGAAAAGTGGGATGAACACGAGAGTGAGGAGGAAGACGTAAGCGGACAGTGGTGGGGTTGATGACTGTTTCTATTTCATAGGGACCTGTAAACCGGGGAGCAAGTTTCTTGGCGGATGGATTAGTCAAAACATCTCTGGATGATAACCAAACCCTCTGACCGGGGCGATAATGGGGAGCTGGTCTGCGGCGCTGGTCGGCAAACCTCTTGCTCCGCTCTGCGGTGCGAGTGAGGGCTGTAACTGTCTCTTTCCATACTTTCTGGCAGCGAGCGATATAATCGTTAACGGAGGTGAAGGGAATCCTGAGTTCGTCTGAGGGTAGGAGTGGTGGTTGATATCCTAATGCAACTTCAAAAGGTGAACGTCCCGTGGCTGAGGTGATATGAGAGTTCAGGGCATACTCAACCCAAGGCAAAAACTTGTTCCAGTCGGAAGGAGTAGATGACGTGAGGCAACGGAGGGTGGTTTCTAATTGTTGATTCATTCGTTCAGTCTGACCGTTGGTTTGAGGATGGTATCCGGAGGTGAGCGTGTAACGGGCACCCAGAGCAGAGCAAAAGTGCCGCCAGACCTGAGAAACAAACTGGGGACCCCGGTCAGAGAGAATGTCAACAGGAATTCCATGGAGCTTGAAAACATGTTTAATGAGGAGTTGGGCAGTCTGGAGAGCGTTAGGTAGCTTACGGATGGGTATGAGATGACAGGACTTAGAAAAACGGTCAACCACAGTTAAGATAGTTGACATGCCTTGGGAAATAGGGAGTCCAGTAACGAAATCGACAGCTATGTGGGACCATGGACGTTTGGGAATCGGAAGCGGATTCAATAACCCAGAGGGTGGCTGGTTAGACGACTTATTTTGGGCGCAGACAGGACAGGCTAAAACGTAGTCTCTGACATCCTTGGTCCACGATGGCCACCAGAATCGCCGAGACACCTGAGACTGGGTTCGATAAATGCCCGGATGGGCGGAAAACTTGGCATCGTGAACCCACCGTAAAACCTCAGGACGAACAGATCGGGGAACATACTTTAATCCCGGTGGCCCCGTACCAGGATCCGGATCTAATAACTGGGCCTGATTAATCCTGTCCTCTAGGTCCCAATGCAAAGCTCCAACTGTGCATGATGGAGGAAGAATTAAATCCGGTTGTTTCTCTTGTTCCACTTGAGCAAACTGACGAGACAGCGCATCGGGTTTAATGTTTCGGGAGCCTGGTCTGTAGGTTATGGTGAGGTTGAATCGAGAGAAGAATAATGACCAACGGGCTTGCCTAGAGTTGAGTCTGCGGGCTGTTTGCAGATAGGAGAGGTTTTTGTGATCTGTCCAAATTATGATGGGCTGCTCGGATCCCTCTAGCCAGTGCCGCCACTCCTCCAAGGCTAACTTAATAGCTAATAATTCCCGATCGCCTACATCATAATTCTGTTCAGCAGGGGACAAACGACGGGAGAAGAATGCACAAGGGTGAAGTTTATTATCTGTCTCAGACTGTTGGGAGAGGACCGCTCCTACACCGGTGTTGGAAGCATCTATTTCAAGTGTGAATTGTCTGGAAGGATCAGGGTGAACTAGTATAGGAGCCTGGGAAAAACGGGATTTAAGGTTCTTAAACGCCTCATCGGCTTCAGGACTCCAGAAAAAAGGAACCTTGGTGGAGGTAAGAGCATGTAACGGGGAAGCTACTTGACTATAGTTCCTGATAAATCGCCTATAGAAATTAGCGAACCCTAGGAACCGTTGAAGCTGTTTACGTGACTCAGGAACTGGCCACTCTGTTACCGCTCTAATCTTTTCTGGGTCTGATCTTACTTGCCCCCCCTCCAAAATAAGACCGAGAAAAGAAACTGAAGTCTGGTGAAAATCGCATTTTTCGGCTTTTACAAACAGGCGATTCTCTAGCAACCGCTGGAGAACAAGCCTAACATGTTGTTTGTGTTGATCTAGGTCACGAGAGTAAATCAGGATATCGTCTAAATAGACGAACACAAAAACATTCAAGAAATCCCGCAGGACATCGTTCACTAATGCCTGAAACACTGCTGGGGCATTACACAAGCCAAAAGGCATTACTAGGTACTCAAAATGACCTAACGGAGTCTTAAAAGCTGTCTTCCACTCATCCCCCTGCCTCACCCGAACCAAATGATAAGCGTTGCGCAAATCGAGCTTAGTGAAAACCTTGGCATTCTGGACTGGCTCGAGGGCTGATGATAATAGAGGAAGTGGGTATTTATTCTTGACCGTTATCTGGTTAAGCCCTCGATAATCAATACAGGGTCGAAGGGTTCCGTCCTTCTTTCCCACAAAAAAGAAACCAGCCCCTAATGGGGAAGAAGAAGGACGAATTAACCCCGTAGCCAAAGACTCACCAATGTACTTCTCCAACGATTGACGTTCTGACCTGGAGATGTTATAGAGTCGACTCGCCGGTAAAGGGGCCCCAGGTAACAGGTCAATCGCACAATCGTATGGGCGATGTGGGGGCAGAGAACAAGCCTGAGTCTTACTAAAGACCTGCTGCAAGTCGTGGTAATCCTCAGGAACGCGAGACAGGTCAATAACGTCTCCGGAATTAGTCAGGGAAGAGGAGACCACTACGGGTCGAGCAGACTGCAAGCAACGGGAATGACAAGAAGGTGACCATGACTCTAATCGGGACTCAGCCCAATTGAACTGCGGATTATGGACCCTTAACCAAGCTATACCCAAAACCACAGGTGAACGCTTAACCGGGAAGACAAAAAAAGAAAGTTGTTCTCGATGGTTGCCGGAAACTATCACCTCCAAAGGTCGTGTGCGATGAGTAATAAGGGTCAAAATCTGCCCATCCAATGATGAGACCTGGAGAGGTTCGGGTAAATGATCCACAGGTACACGAAGCTGGTCCACAACCGCTTGATCAATAAGATTAAAATCAGAACCTGAATCTACTAGAGCCGAAACATCAAAACTCTCCTGGTCGAATATTAAAGTAAGTGGTAGACAACAACGAGAACCAGATGAAACTTTAACAGTCTCCCGGGGAATAGATCCCAACTTGTCCACCGATCCCCCCGTTAAGAGCGGCGGACTCGATCTTTTGGCCGAACAGGACAATCTCTGAGGAAATGACCATCACCTCCACAATAAAGACATAAGTTATCTGAGAATCGCTGCTGACGTTCCTTCTTGGAAAGACCCACCTGCCCCAACTGCATGGGTTCGGGAGGAGGTGTAAAGGAACGGGGTTCCCTCCTGGTAGGAAATGAAGCTGTGGAGGTGGATGGTTGCAAGGCAAGGTTGGACTTAACCCGATTTCGGCTGCGTAACCGAGAGTCCAAGCGAATAGCTAGCGCGACAAACTCCTCAAAATCCTCTGGTTCCTCAACCCGAGCTAATTCGTCCTTTAATGACTCGTCTAGAGCCTGAAAGAACGCTGCCTTTAACGGTCTCGGCTGCCAACCTGCAACCGCAGCAAATGTACGAAACTCCACAGAAAAATCTGAAACTCGACGACCGCGCTGTTTCAAGGTGAGGAGATGTCGAGACTGTTGTGCCGAATCCAACTCAGGTGCAAAAATTGTCTTAAACTCAGTAATGAAATCCTGAAAAGTTGTCCCAAATGACTGACAATCAGGGAATCTAGCCTCAGCCCACCTAAGAGCCCTACCCGTTAACAGGCGTAAAACGTAAGATATCCTTACCTCATCAGAGGCGAAAGTCTGGGGTGAACGGTTGAACACCAGGTTGCACTGGAAAAGAAAACCTCCGCAACTTCCGTCGTCACCGGAGAATTTCTCCGGACAAGGTGACGCGCCCTCAAGTGGTGGAGACCAAGCCTGATTCTCCATGCTCGGAGCGTCAGAAGGCGGGGTTGCGAGACCTTGAGTGACAAGTGACGTCTTCGCGGAAGTAACTGTGTCCACTAGTAGGCTAACCTGCGCGGCTAACCTCTGAAGTTGTTCCTGAGTGGAATTCACAGCAAAACCTAACGTCTGCATCTGTTCTTGATGTGCGGCTAACTGCCGCCCGAACGTATCCGCTGGACTTTGGTGGCCGGAGCCTTCTTCTGTCATGGTTTTCAGATGACGAGCCCACATGCAGATACGAACGGGAGGCAAAACACAGTTTTAAGTTCTTTTATTAAAGGAAAAATAAGCAGGTTTATGGACGGACTACTGGTACTCGGCTGGGTCAGAACGTCAAGGCTGGGGAGACTGTAAGAGAGAGAGCACGTGAGTTCTTCATAATGAAAGCCAGAAAACCCGACTAAGAGTTGCGCTGCTTACCATTAGGCAGGGCGGACCTAACCGGGAAGAAGTAGCGTCAGGAGAACTCTATGTGACTACTCTGATGGAGATAGGTGGCTAGTGGCTGAGGGCGGCAGATGTAGCTGGTGAGGAATCCGAGATGACCTCATCGGCAGCGGTTGACAGATGGATTGACCAGAGTGAGCACAGAACCAACAGAACCCGGGAAAGGGGATCTCAGCCCTCGCTGGGTAATTTCCAGGAAGTATGAGGGGAGCGCCAGAGCAAAATCTGAGCCGACAGGTCTGCTGGTCTGTTTCTTCGGACGAGACGTCAAGACAGGTGAGTGCATCCAAGCACCAAAATCTGGAGCACAGAGAGGTACAAAAATTACTCAAAAAGATGAGCAACAAAAAAACTCACAAGCTGGTTTCCGAGAGTTGGGACAGAGGCCACGTCGTACCACGACTGGTTAAGGCTCCGGCGTCTTCCATCTGCCAGTGCTCTGCTTAAGAAGCCAGAGGAAGCCGCCTGCAACGAGCTGCAGGTGTGGACCACGCCTCCTCAGCCAACTAGGCACACCTGCGGAGTAGAGTTAGCAGCCAACACAGAGAATCCTGACAGGAATTAGTTGGTTTCCTTCGGTTTCCCCACACTCTCAGGGTCATAATGAAGCCATCCAGGCATGAATCTGTCTTAAAAAGGGCCAAATTTTAGTTTGTCTTTACTGCTTGCTCAGAAGGCAGCGTTGTTGATGATGGCAGCACCCACTTGTCTGTCCTTGCTTTCCAAGTCCAGCCTGCAGTCACAGTGGAGGACAGAGACGAGTGTGATGTCAACACACAGATGGTGGTGCAGGGCCCTCATGCAGACCTACAGATGGCACCTGCTTTTTTTTTTTTTTCCTTCAAAATATACTTGTCCAAACAATTTTTTTTTCAATTCTTCTGGCATAACAGAAAAGAAAAACAGAGGGGTCTAAAGTGAAATGATCAAGTGGTCCGTTTGCCAACGTTGTGACCTAAACATTGTCTCTCCTCATCTTTGCCCGTCGTGGTTGTTTTTGGTTTTTAACATGGATTTAATGGGGGGAGGGAGTAAAATCCAAATACTGGCAGCTTATATTGCAACCATGTAAGAATCATCCTGCTGTTGATTAGGTTGTTATTGGTGATCTGTGGCTGAATCCCTTTATTTCTGAGGTTAAGGTGGCACCTTAAAGTAACAATATCATGCAGTAATGTGAGCATTCGCTACTAAGTCTCGTCTGGCATTTCTCTGAGCAAAAATGTGCCACTTAGACACTCTGCAAAGTCAGCTGGCCGGCTTAAACGTTTTATGTGCACATGCTAGACAATGGAACATGCCTCTCCAATATGGTGGCTTGTGGTCATGGGGGGGAAAGGCAGCAGTGGCAAAAGCAAAGAAAGCTGGGCCCCATTTGTGTTATGCTGTCAGAAGTGCTGACCTGTCCTAGACGTTAGTTATCAGCTGGCCTCTGGTTTAGCTGCTAAAGGTTTTGGGTTAATTGCAGAAAATGAACACAGGTATGCATAAAGGAATGGCACTGAAGAGAAATCAACAGAAGGCCACCTGCTTCCTCGTAGCTGCAGTTTCCTTAGAGATGCACATCACCAGTGTCACGCTCCGCTATGAAAGCAATGGCACTAGGGAAGAGTCATTGCTGATTTTAAGGATCTAAAATATGCTTTTTTTTTTTTTTTTTTTTTTTTCTCATTTCACTTTTGTTTTTTGAGTTTATGAGAAATCAGGTAAGGATTAAGAACCATGTGCGTCAGTGCACAGCGGGATAGTATTGTAATCCCTCCTGTTTCAATTCAAAGCTACTTTTTCTATCAAGGGGCGATCGGCACATTTTTCTTCTGTGGTCCCCATTAGTGATGTGTCATACGGGATAAAAAAATCGTCTCTGACTGATGTTCTGGGTTTTATGTAATTTAATTGTTTTTAAAGCAAATATTTCTAAAATGTTATGTTGGAGGAGTTTGATAAACATGGCAAAAATAATTGTCATAAGTTTGTGCAGGCATCTGTTGTGGGCATTCTTTGCGGTCTTTATGAGGCTTTTATTTTGTTTATCGTATCGACTAGAATTAAGAAATATATTGTGATATACGTTTTGGCCATATCGTCCATCCCCAGGTTTAGTTAATCTAAAGTTATTTGTCTTGTCTCTTGACTAACGATTAATTATAAAGCAACCATTTTCCTTAAAACCTGAGCCTTCTCTTGTATCAAGAGGGGATTTCCATAACATGAAGGGCTACATTTTTTACAATATGTTGAATTTAAACTTAGACATATCTATAAAATATAGCAAAACAGGATACTATTAGGTTAACGAATAGAAAGAAACGTAGCTGCGAATCAGCTCAAAGAACCGGCGCACCTGTATCCATGGCCGACCGTGTGTGTAACCAGAAGGTTTGCACATGTGCGTCTATAGCCGAGCATGAGTTGTCCCTCACGATGTCTCAGCCTCTCGTTGACCTGATCCAGCCAGTTGCTGAATATCAGAGAGCACTTTAAAGACTGTCTGTATCAAATGCACATGCCTCTTATCTCATGGCATTGGTGCCCAGTATAAAACAGAAATGTAGGTCAAACTGCAAAAAAAATTGTGTTTTGTTTAAATGCAGATGAGTCAACAAATGCAAATGTGAACGGAGTTATTAATGTACTGGTGCGATTCTATGCTGAGGACCTGGGTAAAGTGTTGACTCAGCATCTGGCCTCCAGAAAGGTCAATATTGCAGGTGCAGTAACAGTCACAAGTAGTAAAAATAATATAAGCCTACACAGAACAAATCATAGTCTTTCATTTGTATGATAAAATGATCAACTCTGTCAAACTAGCAAACGGCAAGAAAACCATTCGATTCGAATATGTTAAAGGCAAAATTAGTTTTAAATCACGTCTCTGTTTTCAGTATGTCAGTAGTGTGGTTTGTCTGTGTTCACTTTTTATTGTGATATAACACTTTATCTATAACCACCTTAAGATCAGCCTATGGATAAACATGGTACTAAATGAAATAAAAGACAAACAGCATAGCAAATAATTCTAACTTGCATTCACTTGGGTAGATATGAAAGTAAGAAATTTCCTAAGGGACAAGGTTGTGGTTGGCCTTGTATGATCATAGAATGGATTTATACTGAATGTGACAGGGAGCCAGTGGAGTTAATGTTCAGGTGTGAAGTAGATGATGTCATGATGCCAGCTGCTGTCTTTTCTACTAGCTGCAGTCAATGGAGGGTTTTCTGGGGGACAGAGAGGGAGGGGAGTTGAAATTGTAAAGTCAAGAGGTGAGTGGACTGTGGACCACTTTGGCAAAAGTGTGAAGGTGATGCTGCAGAGATGAAAGTTAACCAGGTGATGT
Organism: Fundulus heteroclitus; assembly: GCF_011125445.2. NCBI lineage: Eukaryota > Metazoa > Chordata > Actinopteri > Cyprinodontiformes > Fundulidae > Fundulus > Fundulus heteroclitus. The sequence goes on along the minus strand of NC_046378.1, from coordinate 8,813,250 downwards.
TCTGGGTGTGGAAAGTTAAGGAGAGGATGGAGAGGGCTGTCCAGGATGACACTAAGACTCTGAAGCTGAAAGGTGGGGGTGATACAGGAATTGTCAATGGATATTGTAAAACTGCCAGATTTAGTTAAAGTCTGCACAATAAGCAGGCGCGGTACGTGATGTGGCATGACGTCCACGGCCCGGGAATATATGGGCTGACTAGAAATAATCAGTCAATTTGATTCTTTTTGCTTCAACCCCTGGTATGGTGTCATCATTATAGATATGTTGATTCTTCTCATTATTGTGCCTCTTGGTGAGCATGTGGGTGAAACAACTTCTCTCTACTCCTGCTGCAGTGAAACAAAAAAACACTGGCATGCAGCAGGGGAGAGCAGCAAGTCTTAAAGCTTAGCTGCTCTTATCAGCAAAGCCTGACCAAACAGTCTGAAGGAACATCAAATCCAGAACAAAGTGGTACCGGTACCACCTGGAAAGCTCTTCATATAAGGTAATGACGTGAGAGTGCAGGTTTGTCCTCCATCTGGCTTGTAGCTTTAAGAAAAGGAAGGAAAAATGACAGCCTATAACCTCTTGAGACCTTTCTAAAGCGGTAGAGCCAGAAATGCTGGATTTTTAGGCAGGAAACATCCTGATATGATGTGGGGTTTACGCAAAGAACCCAGCGTCGCATAATAGACGAGTGACAGCAGCAGCCCAGGCTGTACCTATGCAGCTGGTGGAACATCAGCTTCAACCTCCACGTGTTGCCTTAGGTTTTTTTTTTTTTTTTTTTTTTTTTTCATACATCGTGGGGCAGCAAGATGCCATCCCAGCTGGTAGATGTTGTATTTAGCTGGTGTACAGCTATGGTGTTTTTAAAAGACTGCAGCAGCACCGTGCCTCGCCTGTTGGCCCAGTCCGTCCGCCCTGTGGTCGTTTCAGCGCTCTGCTCCACGCTCAACAACTGAAAGACAATCACGTTGCTCAGAGATGTGTTCCTAAAGTTCACAACTTACATTTTTACAAACTTTGTGTGATATTGCTTAGTTCTTTCTTTCTTATTTGAATCCTTCCTGTTTTAAATCCAGAGTGCAGCCAAATGAGTGCCTTTATTTGAGACAGGTTTCCCCCTCTTTGCGTTATTAACCGTTGCAGTGTGCCCACATTTTCTCACCTCTGGCCTTTTTAACTTTGCCTACTCTTCAAAGGTCACTGACATCCGTTGAGCAGATGCTCCTGGGTGTTAGTAAAGCGGATTAAAGGCCAGAGGAGACCGAGCTTTAAATCTTGATGCGCTCATATTCAGTCCTAGTGAACTAATGGATCTTTCCCAACAGAATCTGAATCAATGATCACTCTTAAGCAGAAGCTGTAGCATAAATTAGGGGTGTTGGCTAAACCTAGCCATCATTAGCTGCCACAGCATCGGTATGGCAGAGAAGAGGTTCATATTGTCGACTAATTGCAAGAAGTCCCAAGGTTCATGTCCTGTGAAGTTACCGTGGGCGATGATTTGTGAAGGTTGCACGTTTGACATCCGCAGTTGCACCAGCAACCTTTCCGAGTGACGTACTTGTCTGCTAATCTCAAGTTGGGGCATCAGAAATAAATAAACTTTCTGTCTTTCCACTACACACAAAACAAAATGTCCTGAAGGCTACTGTGTAGTGTTTTTTCTTTTTCTTTTTTTATAGCAGCTGAAAGTAGAAGGGCAATATTTCCACACATAACATGACCCATTTACTCGCCCATTGTTTTCCCTGAACTAAAAAAAACGTGTTTATGGATTTTTTTTTTTTTTCTCCTCCCTCTTGTTTTCATTGTTCTGGTCTAATAATGGAAATGAATTGCACTAATGCCACTTCCTCTTTCGGCTGTCTGTGTTGATTGAGCTGTGGCTAAATTAATTTTTTTCTACGATTAACGCTGACCCATATATTTTCAGATCGATTAGGAATCGGTTTGAAGAGCAAAGTGTCCGATTGTTTAGCGTTCCCCCAGATCTACAAAAAGGGCTTATTTCTTCCATTTGCTGATTTTAGTGTGGATTAAAAAATCAGCTCCACACAATAATTGTTCTGTATTTAGCTGAATATAAGCTACAATAGTATTAATATCCTGTGATGGCTCTTTTGTAAATGCTGACATGGCGGAATCGGCTTTCTGGTGACATTTTTAGAAACCTGGTAAACATTTATACGTTAAAACAGTAGAATTGATTGGAGGATGCACTTTTCTTTTTACTGTATAATTTCCCCTAATGGCGTGATGGCAGTCCTTTTTTTAGTTTTTTTTTTTTTTATACAATCTTGGGTTTAATGGAGTTTTAGCCTGTTAGCTACAAACAAAAGGATAAATGATCTGAAAAATGTTTGCACATAAAAATCTACAGTGTGATGTACACTGCATATTTATTACTTTGAGGCCACGCCCCAAATCTGGCCTCAACAGAAGAGGAAGAAAGCTGTACTCACCCCGACGTTAAGGCAAAACTCTGCCCTCAGACACGTTTTGAAGAATGCCACCAAAGTGGGGGGATGTTGGGATGAGCGGGGCCTGGGGGGCTGTGGTCATGATCAGGGGAAAGTGACATGGAGTGGAAAGGCCGATGGTGGTTTTGCCATGGATCGATCTTCTGAAGTGGAGGATTTGTGGAGCCCAGTTCGATCCACTGGCTCCAGGCGCTGACTCAGCGATGCCTGAAGCCGGCCGAGGCAGTGGAGGGCAGAATGGGTGCATTTTCTGAGTTATGTTATACGCATCATTGCTGACATGGGCTAACGGTCAAAGCTGTAACAGAAGCTAAACACTACGGATGAATACTGGTGATTCCATCTGCTGAGTCTGGGGCAGGCGTCTGACTGAGATTCCTTTGTACCTGAATGCAGGGCTATGGTGACGAAAGTATGTACAGTTTGAACCAATAGGAAAATTCAACTGTGAAAGCCACCATTCAACCCTTAGAGGGCAGCACTGAGAGGGGTTTCAGTCAGATATTTCAGAACTAAACAAGTTCACATGAAAATGTAAAAAGAAATGAAAAAATGCACAGTAACATTAATGTGGCACTGTTGAAGTGTGTTTAAACCAAATGCAAGCAAGGCGAATAGAGTGAGTGATTTACAAGTTGTGCTGTTTAAAGGCATTTGGGAGTGAACTAATAGTTTGTGATGCCAACGAGGTGAATGGCTCAAATTGGGTGGAAATAAACTGCAAACAACGTGGTGGACACGCGAATAGAGTGACACGAACAACACAGTGCACTCAAGACTAGAGCGAAGCAAGATTTTGCTGGAGTTCAACAATCTGAACTTCTCTCAATGACCATCATCCAGACGCACCTAGAGCAGACGGTGGTAACCGGGCGTGTCTCTGGTGGACCCAGGGACGTCGACTCTGTGTTCTGGCTTTCCCACTTAACATCAACACCATGACTCGCTCAGTAAAATCCATTTCCGCCATGGTGAGTTGAACAGACAGGAGGAACCAGCGAGTAGACAGATGCTCCTCCTATTTGATGGGTTAGTGCATCATTGTGAAGCGAGTTGGGAGAAATGCTGCAGCGTTGTCCACACGTTGTCAGTGTAAATTGTTTGTGACGGAGCCAAAATGTCAAATGGCCAACGGCAGGCGATCGACGCGGAAAAATTCAGTGTGAACTTACCTCAAGTCTCAGTTTATAGTTTATCTGCAAATAAAGGGTTTGATTTTTGGGGTGAGTTACACTTTAAAGAACAGAAAGTCCTGTTTAAGGTTTGCCACAAGCCATAGAGGACACAAAACATTTCTAAATGGCTCTGGTCAGATGGGACAGAATTCTGAATTTTTGCCCAAAATGAAGAACACACCGTGTTCAGTAAAGCTAACGCAGGCCATCACCACCTCCCTACCCTAAGACCTACAGCCAGAGCTACAATGAAATGGCTTGGATCAAGGGATATTCATGTTAGAGTGGCCCAGTCAAAGTCCAGGCCTAAATCCAATAGAAATCTTTGACAAGACTTTCTTTTTTCCATAGACATTCTCAATCCCGCCTGACTGAACCTGACCTGTTATGGTAGAGAGAGATTCAGCAGACATTTCAGTCTCTAGACGTGTGAAGCTGGTAGCTGCAATCTTCTAGAATTTTACTTGTTAAGAAAAAGACAAACTATGTAAAAACAAGAAGAGCTCAAGTTCATCCTGAACGACGCATGAATTGTCTCGTTTTTACTGCTTAAGTACCAGTGATTGTCAGACACGGGTAGTTGTCATGTTTCTTTTGTTTGTGCTTGTTTTGTGCTCTGTTAACCTGATCCTTTGAGATGTTGTTTTGTTTTTTTTGGCACGGAGTCATGTAAGAGAGAAGCTGAACTGTTAAATGTTGGCTTTGGCCTCGAAAATCTACATTGCAAATCGCATTGAAATTGTTAGTGACATCAGTTTTTCCCTTTTTACACCTGCTGGTGAAGGGCCCTTTGCATACGCCCTCAAACTGACACACACACACACACACACACACACACACACACACACACACACACACACACACACACACACACACACACACACACACAGAGGTTTTATGTTGTCAATAGACCAGTTAGAACGTGACTCCAAGATTTTTAGTTTCCCAGGGAACTCATCCAGTCTTTGTCTAATAGCTAGAATAAATACACGAATGAAGAAGATTTGCTTGTGCAAACCTGTGTTTATCTTAGCAGCGTTCCCATACCAGGTATTCAGCTATGAGTATCTCATAAAAAATGTCAACAAACCTGGACGACATGCTTCATTAATGTCCGCTTCTCACAATGTTTTGTAAGACAAATAGTCTTACCTGTCAAAAATCAAGTCACAATAGACCAAAGGAGTCTGTTTTTAAAATGATGATACCCGGTTTATAAAAGCTCGCACTTAAAAGATTTTAAAAAAATAAATAAAAACAAACGTTAAGCGTTGCATGTAATGCTGATGGCTCCAGTTCAGTTTGCCCCATCGCCAGATAAGACCCTCGTTTTCCCATTTCATACCCCCACGCTGCACTCAGGCCTTGCCTTTTTGGTTCTACCATGCTTTTATTTCTGCAGGTAAACAAACCAAATGCACATTTGTTGGTTGAGAAAGATTACATAAAGTCCTTAGTTGATGCCGCTGCCCGGAACATGTATAGTTTTCTTGAATTTCATGTTTTAAGATTAAATTATTTTTATTTTTGCTGCGGTGCGACCTTCATAAATGTACTGCTGTCGACCAAATTCGCCCATTAATGTATCAGCCTATTATTGGTAAGCTTGGGCAGGTATGATATTCTCCTAGGATGATGACCTTGAATATAAATAACATGACTTTACAGTGTTGACACTGAAATGTAAAACAAAAATATTTATCACAATCTAATTGCCTTTTTTTGATTTAAAGCAAAAAAACAAACTATTGTTAAAATAATTTATTTTTGTGACACAAAAAGGAGTAAAATAAATCGCTGAGTCGGATTTGGTATAATAAAACTGGAGATGATATTTTTCAGCCATATTGCCCAGCCCTACTTAACAGACACTCTTTTAGGTTCCCCGCAGCCGATCTTATCTTTCTTGTAAGGGCAAGAGTCTGGCACAGAAACAGGTGGAGGAGGGTTAGCCCCGTGCTGCTCCACCTCTCACAGCTACAATACACTGATTTCCCTCTGATACATTCTCTAGCATCTCTTTTATGAAACTAAACTGTCAGAGCGACATAATTAAGACCATAAGCAGCCTTAAGCTCTAGCTTTTTTAGAACCTTTATCAGAAACCAGCCCATTCCCAATGCGGAGCAACAATGTACACCTTCAGTTGCTTTGTCCTGTTTTACTGCCACGTTTTTGGCAGTTTCATGTTCTTATCTCTCCTTATCGTGGGTCGGCCTTTGGTCGGACAGTCCTCCGCTGCTCGTGGGTCAGAAGAATAGGTTTTCTAATCTGGAAGTGCTGAAACATTTCCTCCTCCACAGACTGCTTTTCTCTCGCTCTGCCTGCGATTGACGGAAATGAGGCAGCAGAAAAAAAAGATGACAAAAGCTGTTTCCAGGGGCTTTCATGCGGCCTCTTTCCTCCTGTTTTTTTCTGCCAAACTTCAAACGCCTCCTGACTGAGGTGATAGGCGGGTTGCCTCCCTGGCCGTGGAAGGCTTTAATCAGTTGTTGACTGCTCCGGTTTAATCTTTCTCAGGCACGACAAAAGGAGGTAGCTGGCATGAAGGGGCAAGACAAAACAAGAGCGGGATATTCGTGTTAACCCCCCGGTAACTTTTTGGGAAACTGAAGCCGGTCTAATAAGTGGCTGAGCATGAGAACAGGCGTGTTCTCTGACGGATAGACTGAGGGGGGTAATCCAAGTTTTTAGCTTTTCTGTCTCGGTTCTCGTGTTCAGTCCCACACCATCCACACTGCTGGTGAGGGTCACATTTCTCCACCTACTGTGGTCAGAGGTGCAAAAAAAAAAAGACTAAATCTGAAGGCGTAGAAGCTAAACCTAGCATGAACGGGTCAGGCTCAATTTTATGTAACACATCCACTGGGTTCTACTTTTTGCTGATTAGCTTCTGGTAAGACATCATGCTGATAAGGGGGATTAATTTACAGTAATTGCATTTGGCTCTTTGAGCATTTTGCTGGTGGGATGGAGCTGATTTTAATGAAGTCCAAATTTTTTTGACCCTTCGACTTCCAGTTGACAAATCGGTAGCCTCAGTGCGGCTCCGCTTAATTAGGGTTATACCTCGCATCAACTGGGTTTGCTTGATGTCCAAGAACGCAGAAGCATAGGTGGCATTTGTGACTTTTACAGAAGTCAGACCAACATGGAGGCAAACTTTTTAATTAAGTTGTAACAGCCGCGTAGAGTCATAAGTGTGGCTACCATACGTGCGCTTTGTAGGCAGGAATCTAACAATACGGGTTGTTCTAGTGCCAACAATGCAGTGAGGTTCTCCCTCCTTGTGTTTTTTTCCACAGAATAAAGGCGTCATTAATCTCTAACCATGGTGCCTTTCACAGCTGTACGATACACACGCAGCCTCAAACCCCCGAATATAGATCACTTTGCCTTTCTCATAGCATATCAGGCAATCCGCTTAAATCAAAGGGGGCGTGGCTTACCACTTGCGGCCTTTACCTTTGGGTGATTAGCTCGTTGTTGAGCTCTGTGTCAAACGTCATGCACGTCGTTGAAATGTCTTCAGGGTGTTTAACACAAGCCAAGTTGTTGTGTGTCAACCTCAGCGTGATCTCCTCATCAGATTCTGCTAAGGAAAATATTTGTCAGACTACACGGAGGATGAGGCAATGTTTGTCATTCTGTGCTCATCCGCAGGCTGAACGGTGGCCGGTGCCGTCTTTGCTTGGTGCTACCACCCACTCTTACGGGTCATTTTCAACCCCCATGCTGTGCCAGTTGGTCCCTCGGTGTAATAAACCCGTGTAGATCACAGTTGATCAGATGGAGGTAGTTTTTTTTTTCTAATGAGTGTAGATTTATCCAGTTCAAGTTGACTCTTAAGTGTTTTACGTCTTGAACGTGACCAAATGCAATCCAGAATCTGTTGAACTCTGAAACTGACCTCTAGTTCATTGTTGATCGGCATCGGCATTCGGATTGCCCTATTATACCCCCACCGCTAACGGTTAGCCAGTGGCTAAGTGCTTTCCTAAGGTTTGTGTCATTCACTTTGATTTCTTTTCTCTATCACTCAACATGGCGCCACACAAGATTTTAAGTGTTAGAGATTTTCTTGGTTCCAAAAAGCACTGCAGAAGCCTCCATTAGTAGAGTCTGTCAAGAATGACTTCTTTTACTTCAAAATAAGAGTCCCTTAACACAGATACAAGGTGTCGGCTTTAAAGCACTCGCCTTCATACCCGGGACTCCCTGTATGTTTAACTTACTTCAGCAGACGGAGTCGCACAAAGTGACTGGCTAATGTTTTATGAGGCAGACCTCCCTGTCAGTCCAGTCTCCAGGGTGGCTGCAGCGTAAGGGTTTAGCCCTTCAGACAAAATGAAAAGTAAGTTCTCTCCAAACCTGTAGGTCACGCAGGGATTTAGGGAGCAGTTGACTTGCTTTTTCTTGGGGTTCTCCTGGCAGAGCACTTCTTTCTCGTACCAATCTTGTTCATTGCATTCTACGAATTTAGAAGCCCTCATTGGTGCATGGTAATGTTAAAATGTTATAAAGCTAGAACACAGCTCCTCACTGCATATCGCGCCTTGTGTTGCTACATTAGGGGGGGGGGGGGTTCTGTAGATTTGAACCCCACGGACCGTGGCTCGACTGCCGTTAGGACCTTTGTGCTCCTGACGCGGTGAGTCAGACTCATTACAGGCCCTTGGTCAGGCCCACCTTCTCAGAACGGTTTTGGTAATAACAGGAAGCACGGACACTGGTGCGCAGGGTAATTAGCATCTGTTCAGACAGCCTGATTATAGCAGACGCAGTGTGTGCGCGCGCACACGTGCCCCGTTGCACTGCAAAATCACATCACTAAGCTGCATGTACAATACCCATCACACAATAAAGGCCTCAAGCAAAGGGGAATGGAAGTTTTTAAACGCCTCGGGGAAAACGACGCCGGCTCCATCACGTCTATGAAAGGTGCGCTAGAGTTGGGCGCTGCTGTAATGGTCATTATGGCCTGCTGTGGAGCGTCTGAGCAGGATGAGCAGCAGCTCGGGGAGACGGCTGACTGGGAACTGGGATAAGTCGTAAACAACATATTCCTGGTGCTTCCTACCATGTTCACTAAACGGCATGGTGCACACGCTGAAGTTATTTAAGCGTACTGGTCCACTGATGCTGTTCTAACACTCTGAGGGTTTCATACAGCTGGTGTCTCCCCTCAATACCGAGGAGAGCCGCAAATAAAGGTCAAATAAAGGGTTTAATGGAGTTTCACTCTTTAGTTGTCATTTATGAGTAGCTCTGTGACCACAGCACAGAGAGCAGGAGGCCTGCTTGCTTCACCACACAACCAAATTAATTCAGCTTTTTACCATTAGTTAGACAAAGCTGCGATCCTTCTTGTTTACATTTCAAACTAATAAATAGCACGGTTATGTTTTTTTAGGACCTTTTTCATGGTTGGGACATAAAGGGACTAAATGGAGCAGACGCGGTACCTTTTGGCTCAGACATGCGCTGCCTGGCTGAGCTATCGCTGCGCTTTGCCACGTAATTGCGGCATTC